>NW_022900945.1:32348151-32350870 GCF_012274545.1 Fukomys damarensis | reverse complement strand
TTTTTTTTTTTTTTTTTTTTTTTTTGGTACCGGGGATTGAACTCGGGTCCTTGTACTTGTGAGGCAGGCCACCAAAATGCTGAGCTAAATCCCCCACCCTAAGTAAAGTGTTATAGTGGAAATAGGACAGTCTTGGAGAAAAAAGATTCTGAGTTCTATCAGTTCTTGAACAAAGGTGACTTCAGATAAGGAGACTAAGTCTCAGGAGTCCATTCCCTACCCATAGAGCAGAATTAAAGCCTGCCTTATAGGTTGTTGTGAAGTGATGATGTGGGGCATGAAATGACACATGAGGAAGATTTGTACAGTACAAGGCACCGAAACACCTACTTGTTATGACATCTCTCCACTGCACCAGAGCTTACATTAGATGAAGTTGTACTTCCATGCCAAGTCCTATAGCTACCATTCATCTTTGCCAGGCCAGGGTAAGCCTCAACCCAACCCTTACCACTTTGTAGTTATGAGCTCTGATAGGCTGAAAAAGAGTTAGCCTCCTGGCTTCAAATCCTGACCTTGTTGCTCATTCATTGTGGCATCTTGAATTATCTGACTCTTCCAAAAACCTTAGTTATCTAATCTGTAGAACCCAGATATTGATTGTACACATACTTCAGGTTGATTCAGTGATTTATGGGATAAGCCTTGTAAAGTAGCTCTGTGGTACCTAATATTCAGTAAACAATGATTATTAACTATTATTAATTTTCTAATTTGGTCATAAATAGTTTATGTGATGCTTGGAAGACTATGGCTGATATTTCATTTTTTTTTTCCTATAAAAACCTAACAATTTGGACCCTTCAGTAGGCCTGCCCGTTTGACCCGGCACCACAGAGGAGCCCAGCTGCACGGGCACCAATACAGCAGTGTTCAAGTCCCTGTACCACTCTCCGACCTGTGAACAAGAGAATGAGGGTCTCTCTGAGGTTTCTAGATGAAAATTGAAGCCCACTGGAAAAATGAAGAAAATCTGCAATAAAGACACACCACATCACCTTGGTTGGTAAGTCAAAGGGACAAGCACCTCACATTGAAACCTGGTCTAACTTCAGGGGAAAGACAGCTGGAACCTGCAGTAGAACCTTGAAGAGTTTAACCCAGGAGGAGGTCAGAGATCTCAACTTCCCAAAACAGAGGGCAAGAATTTGACATACAGATAACTGAGGCATATAGGACTCTAACTAGCTATGATAAAAAAAATCTACATAGGAATATAATAGTCAAAATCCCAGAAACCCAACAGAACAAAATACTACCAGCAGTTAGAGAAAATAAACAAATCATACACAAAGGAAAGTCCATCAGAATCACAGCAGACTTTTCAACACAAATCCTCAAGTCAGGGAGAGCCAGGAGTGAGGTATTTCAAGTCCTAATAGAAGACAATCTCCAACCTAGACTGATGTATCCTGTAAAACTCTCTTTCAAAATGGATGGGGAAATATCATACTTCCATGACAAAGAACACTTGAGAAATTTCATGAACACCAAACTGGCATTCCAAACACTTCTAAACAATATCCTGGAAAAAGACAAGAAGACCACAACTCCATAAGGGCCAATAGAGCAAATATACCAGGCAAGGCAAGAAATTGTGTGTGGGGGGAGAGCCAACAACAGGAAAATAACATGACAATGACAAGTCAATATATAACAGTTATAACCATCAATGTTAATGGCCTCATTTCACCCATCAAAAGAAATAGGCTAGCAGAATGGATTAAGAAGCAAAACCCAACAATATTCTATATACAAGAAACCCACTTAATCCACAAAGAAAGTCATAGATTGTGAGCAAAATGATGAAAAATAGTTCTCCATGCAACAGAAGCCCAGAAAAAAAGTGGAGGTAGCTATCTTATTTGCAAACAGAATAGATTTCAAGCCAAAACTAATGAAGAGAGACAAAGAAGGACACTGCATCCTTGTAAAGGGAATGATACAAGAGGAAGAAATGATAGTCATAAATATATATGCACTGAATACTATTGCCCCCAACTATACAAAACAAATATTAATAGATATGAAAAATGAAATAAGCACTAATAGAATTGTAGTGGGGGACCTCAATGCTCCACTGTCACAAATAGACAGATCATGTAGGCAAACAAAACAAACAAAAAGACCAACAAAATAACAGAAATGAAGCAAGTCTTTGAACAAATGGACTTAGTAGATATCTATAGAGTGTCCCAACTCACAAAATCAGAATATAGATTCTTTTCAGCTGCACATGGCTCATTCTCCAAAATAGACCACATACTTGCTCATAGAACATGCTTAAGTAAGAGCAAAGGAATTGAAGTTATCGCCTGTATATTAACAAAACATAGTGCAGTTAAACTGGACATAAATAGCATAGGAAACAGCAATAACTTCACAAACACATGGAAATTGAGTAAAACCCTGCTGCACAACCATTGGGACACAAAGGAAATTAAAGAAGAAATTAGACAATTTCTACAATTAAATGATAATGCCAAGTTCTATGAGGGAAAGTCATAGCAGTAAGTGCACCTGCTAGGAAAATAGAGCAAGCTCAAAGAAACAACCTGATGTTTAACTTTGCACTCTTAGAAAAAGAACAAGACAAACCAAAAGCTCATGCAAGGGAGGAAACTATGAAGATCAGAGCAGAATTTGATGCAATGGAGCTGCGATCACCCGGCGGTGTGCGCGTGAGCTCCCGGCCTGCGCGACAACAGACCCAGGAAGG
>NW_022900945.1:32308274-32347651 GCF_012274545.1 Fukomys damarensis | reverse complement strand
TGTAACTGTACTGTATCCCTAAATGTACCAATAAACTCAATAAAAAAAAAAAAAAAGAATTTGATGCAATGGAGACTAAGACAATGATATAAAAAATCAATGAATCAAAAACTTGGGTTCTTGAAAGAATAATAAAATCAGCAAACCCTTAGCTAACCATATCAAAAAAAAAAAGAGGAAAGAACATGATCAAATGCATGCAATTAGAAATGAAAAAGTTGAAGTCACAACAGATCCAGCAGAAATTCAGAAGTTCATCAATGCTTACTTCAAAAACTTGTACTCTAAAATAAAATAACCTAATAAAATATAATTTAAAAACCCCTGTACTCTAATAAAATGTAAAATACAGAAGAAATGGACAGATTCATAGATACATTTGAACTTCAAAACTTGAATGAAGAAGATACTAAAAGTCTAAACACAACAAATACATTCAATGAAATTGAAAATGTAATTAAAACATTACCAACAAAGAAAAGCCCAGGTCCTAATGGCTTCACTGCTGAATTTTACAAGATATTTAGAGAAGAACTATTGCCACTACTCTTTAAACTCTTCAATGAAATTTAAAGGGAAGCAATACTTCCAATTTATTTCCTGGGAGCAAATATTACTTTGATTCCCAAACCAGGGAAAGACTCACCAAAAAAAGAGAACTAAGAGCCAATTTCCCTAATGAACATAGATGCAAAAATATTCAATAAGATACTGGCAAACAAAATACATAAGATCATCAAGAAGATCATACACCCTAACCAAGTCGAATTTATTCCAGAGATGCAAGGATAGGTCAATATATGTAAATCAATAAACATAATACATTACATTAACAGAATTAAGGGCAAAACATATAATCATCTCAATAGATAAAAAAAAAGCATTTGAGAAAATTCAACACTCATTCATGATAAAAACCTTGCAGAAAATTTGGAATAGATGGTCTTTATCTCAGCATGATAAAGGCTATCAATGACAAAGCAACAGCCAGTATCATTCTCAGTGGTCAAAGATAAAGACCTTTCCATTTGACCCAGCCATCCCTCTGTTGGGTATCTTTCCAAGAGAACTAAAAGAATCATATCACAGAGAAGTATGTGCACCCATGTTTATAGCGGCACAGTTTGTAATAGCTAAATCTTGGAAACAACCTATTTGCCCATCCGTTGGAAACTGGATAAAGAAGTTGTGGTTTTTCTATAAAATGGAATATTACTCAGCCATAAAGAGCGAGAGAATAGATTCATTCATAGGAAAATGGATACATATTGAAGATATACTCCTAAGTGAAATAAATAAGTCCCACATGTGTAAATACCAAATAGTTTCCCTGGTGTGAATATTCTGCAACAATGCATAAGATTCTAATAAGATTACTGACATTTAGAAATGGGAGGAAAGGAGCTAAAGGTGTAGGGAAGGTGTGATACGTAGGGGAAGAACAAAAAGGGAAAAGAAAAAAATGTGAGAGAATGAAAAGATGAAAATAAAGTGTTTGTAGATGGGGAGGGGAGGAGGGGGTGAAGGGAGGGCAGAGGTAAGGGGAAAAAAATGAGAATCAAGACTTGCCATGTAAAGGTACATGATCCCAACAATGAATGTAACTGTACTGTATCGCTAAATGTACCAATAAACTCAATAAAAAAAAAAAGATAAAGACCTTAATGCCAGAATCAGGAACAAGACAAAGATATCCACTTTCACTACTCTTGTTCAATATAGTTCTAGAGACATTAGCCACATCAGTTAGAGAAGAGAAATAATTACAAGGAATAAAGATAGGAAGGGAAGAAGTTAAAATGTCACTATTTGCTGATGATATGATTTTCTACATAGAAGATCTAAAAAACTCTGCCAAAAGACTGCTAGATTTAATTGACAGATTCAGTGGAGTAGGGGGACACAAAGTTAACACTAAAAAATCAATAGCCTTATTGAACACTAATAAGAGACTCACTGAGAGAGAAATTAGGGGATCAATTCCTTTCACAATAACATCCAAAAAAGAGAGAGAAATATTTAGGAATCAGTCTAACGAAGGAGACAAAAGACCTCTCCACTGAAAATTATAGCACTCTGAAAAAAGAGACAGAAAAGGACATAAGAATATGGAAAGACATCCCTTGCTCCTGGGTAGGAAAAATCAACAGTGAAAATGGACATAATTCCAAAACATCTGTACAGATTAAAAGCAATCCCTATTGAGTTCCCTACAGTATATTCCACAGAACTTGAGAAAACAATCCAAAAATTCATATGGAACCAAAAGAGACCTAGAAGAGCAAAAACCATTTTAGGCGACAGAGACATGCCAGGGGGCATCACAATTCCACAATTGAAACCATACTACAAAGCCACTGTGATAAAAACAGCATGGTACTGGCAAAGAAACAGACTCAAGGATCAATGGAATAGATTGTAAGATGCAGAAATAACACCAGACATACTCAGTTACATCATCCTTGAAAAAGGAGCCAACCATCCTCACTGGAGGAAAGATACCCTCTTTAATAAATGGTGTTGGGAAAACTGGCTTTCAACTTGCCAGAGATTAAAACTAGACCCTTATCTTTTACCATGAACTAAACTAAAATCCAAGTGGATTAAAGTTATAAATATCAAAACAGAAACACTAAACTTACTGAAAAGTAAATGAGGTGGAACTCTTGAAGACATTGGCATAGGACTTTATGGACAAATCCTCAGCAGCATGAGAACTTGCACAAAGAATAAACAATTGGGATTTCATTGTATTAAAAAGTTTTTCCAGTGCAAGAGAAATCACCAATACAGCTAAGACACAACCTACAATGTGGGAAAAAAAAATTACCAGCTATTCCAGACAAAGGATTACTATCTAAAATATATAAGGAACTAAAAAAAATAAGACTCCGAAATACAAAGATCTGATTCAAAATGGGCATCTGAAATGAACAGACATTTCTCAGACAAACAAGTAAAAGCAGCAAATAAATATATGAAAAAATGTTCAACATCACTGGTCATTGGAGAGATGCAGATGAAAACAACACTAAGATTCCACGTCAACCCCAAAAGTATGGCTGCTATCAAATCAACCAATAACAAATGCTGGCAAAGATGTGAAGAGAAAGGAACCCTTCTCCATTGCTGGTGGGAGTGCAGACTGGCGCAACCACTGTAGAAATCAATACGGAGATACCTCAAACTACTAGGATTAGAGGTTCCATTTGACCCAGTTGTTCCCCTGCTTGGTATCTTTGCAAAAGAATTAAAAGAATCATACTATAGTGATATACATGCAACCATGTTTATAGTGGCAGAGTTTGTAATAGCTAAAACTTGGAAACAACCCAAATACTCATTAGTTGGAGACTGGATAAAGAAGGTGTGTTTTTTCTATAAATGGAATACTACTCAGCCATAAAGAATTAGAAACTAGAGCCACCTATAGCTAAGTGGATGAACATTGAGGCTATTCTCTTCAGTGAAATAAATAGGACACACTTGGGTAAATACTGAATTTCTCTGGTGTGAAAAACTGAAAGTGTAAATAAGGTTCAGATGGTATAATTGGGAGTGTGATATAGGAAGAAAATGGCTAAAGGTGAAAGGAAGGGGAAAGGAAATAGGGAAAAGAAACAATGTGAAAAAATGAAAAAATGGAAACAATGTCTCTGTAGCTAGGGAAGGGTGAAGGCATTGAAGGGATGGCAGGGGTATGGGGAAAAAACAAGGACCAAGATATATCATGTAAAGGTACAAGATCTCAATGATAAATGTCATTGTATTTTTTGCTTTAAATGTACTAATAAACAATGAAAAAAAAAAAACCTAACAATTTGATGTAGGGCTCAGGTTACCTTCTCCAATATCATGTTCTCTCACTGGCAGCTCGGTAGCAGTGTTTTGTTTTTTAAAAACTTTTTTGTCATTTAGCTTGAGATCATTATAATTTCAATTTGGCTTCTTGAACTGAACTTTTCATTCTACATTCTTACGTTTAAAAAAAGGTTAAGCAGTATTTTATAATTACTGTGACTTCATTTTCTGCCTAGTGCCTTATGTTTTACATTTCTGATTTGTGTATTTATGTATAAGAATAATCTTATGAAGGGGAAATATCACAATTGTACTTAACCATATATTTCTTTAGCTTTAGTTTCGAAAGAGGCTAAGATACATGAAATATATCTTGCTGTGGAAAATCTTATACATGTGAACACGATAGTCATGGATTTATTATGTGGATTGATAAAAGTATTCTTAAACTTTTAGAATCTATAATAGTACTTTTCTATAGTTCAGCTAAAAAATAGTCACTAGATTGTAAAACTCAGCACCTAAAATTAGGGTGGAATATCATGTAAAAGGACTAAAGAGTGAGAATTTCATTTTATAGGCATCTATTTTGGGGGGGGATTGAATGCACTTGTTGAATGCCTCTGTGTATTTTGTGCTAACAAATATATTAATAGGGAAGCTATTGAGACCTTAATGTGGATAAGAACAATGGAAATTTTGAAACCAAAGGGATTTAGGGAGGGTGAAAGCAAATGAAGGTATAAATGTATTTCACTGATAGACTTTGTCCTGCATGGACAAGGAATAGGTTAATTTACAGCATAGTGATCACATTCATATATCTTTCTTTTTTAAAAAGACAAAACATTTATCAGTACATTTTAGAGATACGTAATGATAACATTCATCATAGGGAATTTATGCCTGTACATGATAATCTTGTTCCTTTTTTCTCCCCCTTTTCCTCTCCACCCTCCCTTCAACCCCTCTTCCCCTCCTTATATGCACATAATCTTGCCTGGACATCAAGCATATCAATTGGGCAACACACATTGATCCCAGGATTATTTCATTCAGTTGCCTCTGTTGGTCTGTAAAGAACCAGGACAATTTTTATGGGCAGCCTACTGATTTTTCTGTGTTTTCAGCCTTTCTCCATTAAATTTAGCTTTATTTCCTTAAATTTAAAATGTGTCTAAGACATATATATGTAAGCAATGATAAAGAGTGGCCCTGTTCTCCTATGCTTCAGGTATCATCTAAGTTAATTTTGGTGTTCCATTTCTTTATTTCCTACTCACTCATTAATCTGGCTTCCTCCTCTGCTCTGTCCCACGAAGGACACCCTGTTAAGGCTCTTCTGTCCAAGGTCTTCAGACATTTGTGATATGGAAAAATCTTTAGACTTGACTATGTGGTGGTGGTTACTCTCTTGAGATTTGTCATACTAATTTTTTTCTATTTAGTTCACTTTTCTTTTTCTTGCCTCTTCATTGTTGTCATTCTATGTTGTTAAATGTTTTTTCTTTCTTCTACTTTATAAATATTATTTGGGTCATCTAATAGATATCCTCCTACATGTGAATGATCGCTATTATACATCGTCTCTGTACTGATTTCAAGTCCATTTTCTTTCTTATCTGTTAAATCTCACTTGAAATTTCATAGCTACCTTAGATATTAGGTCTGCTCAGATCTTTTTTTCAAATTGCTTAATGATACTTTTGGTCCAATAATCCATTAAAGACTCTGATTATTACTTTTATTTTTTTCTGATCATCAGCTATTCCACCCAGATCCTGTCTTGATCCCCTTCCATCTGACACTTTTTGGGATTTAGTTATGATAACATATGAAATAGTATCAACCAGACAAACTTAATTAAGACACAGTACTCAAGCTTTATGTTGGTGGCTGGCCATGCAGATCCCCTTGCCTAGTACATGGAAAAATTCTAGATCCTCAGAAGGGAGGCAGAACATGTACTTGGTATAACTATGTTGTATAAAGATTTTAGGCTGAAATACTAATAAACTAGGGAATACTGGGTGTTGTCCTGAAATCCTGTTTCCAGACACAAGCCAAAACTCAACTTTGTAAGCAGGCCTCATAAAAGTCTCAGGCCTTCCATGTAAACTTTTTTCTCCACACTATGATTTGCATTAAATCTTTCTAAAAATCATGCCAATGTTCTGATTAAAGTTACTTTTGTCTCCAGTAACCACAATGTAAATTCTACCCTGTTTTGTCATTCAGTGATCCCAAAGATTTGCCATAGGATCTAGCATATGGCAGACACTCAATCCACTTTATAATTGCTTGGAGAAAGCATAGAAAATACCTCATAATTTTGTTATGTTCCACATTTCCAAGGTTGTCTATCTCAATGCATGTTTTCCTCTAAAACACAGAATATAGACCTTTTAGACTCTGCTCTTTTCATGTTTTCTTACATTTTCAGTTTCTTGCAGTGAATATTTCTTCTCTCTTGAGTACTCTGCTCACTTATCCATCTGGCAAAGGCAAGCCTCAGGTGAAGCTTGAGCTTGTTCTCTCTCACCTCTTATGATATATCCCAGCTATAATTAATTATGCTATTTGCATATCTATATATGTCCTTCACTGCTTTACTACGTAGTCTACATTATTTTATATATGGCCTTCATTACTTTAGAAGATTTAAGGTCATATACAATGCGAATAAAGAGTTTTTTTTTTTAATGGAAATCCAATTAGTCACCTGGACAGATTACCACCAGGTGGTGTTTATTTATTTGCAAGATGACCTCACCAGAGTCCAGCGTCAGATTCTTAGCCTTGTGTGCTGAGAAGTCAGCCTCAGGATGTCTCAGTCAGTAAAAGCAATTGGACATGAAGATGCCAACTCACACAAGGGACCTCAGAGAGCCCATTCGGTCAATTTAAAAACAGAAACATCTGTGAAGCCAAATTGACACTCATGGTTGTCTGATAAAGACCCTTGCTCCCTGCAGATAATCTACAGTGAAAGCTAGATGATCAGGGAATATTTGGTGAGCATGGAATCAGAATAAGCACATTTGTACACATTGTATAATTTCAATACTTCCCGGAGTTAGGTTCTAATAACTGGACATAACAATCTCTATAACAGGGATACAACTTTAGGCAGGGTAGATAACCCTACAATCCGATTAAACTCTTCCCCTGGGTAGTGTTTGGCCAAGACTAATTTTTTGCTTCTTTTTCTATATGTACAATTTTCTTTTTCTCTGTATATTTTAATGGCTGATGTAGCTCTTGTCAAATTGGCACATTATCCCTAAGTTTCATGTTATAGTCTGAATTTTACTGGCCCAGAGACTGGTCTCCTTTATTAAGAGATTTGTAAATCTCTGTCCTGTATGTTGATTTCTAAGGTTAAAAATTAATTGGTTTTGTAATATATGCTTTAGTTTTTCTTTAAGGAGATGGTGAGAGCTGTGCATTGTACTTGCTGACTTAGTTTCCATGTTTTACTTTCCGAGAAACCTATAAATTCCTAGCAGTTAGGGACTGTGATTTACTAATCTAGTGTCTTGATATCTAGCCCAGAATTGAATTACAGAAAAATATATTGTATAAATTAATGAAGGTTAACACTTTTTTTTGGTAGTAAAGTTGTGTTCATTTTCAATGATATTTTAAAATACTTTGAAGTAAAAGTATTACCTTGGAATCTGTAATAATTTTAACACATTAGATATAGCAGTTTTTGTATGTGTGTTTTCTACAATTCAACTTCCTTTTAAAGTAGTGCTTGTCAATTAAGTAATGAGATAGAGAAAAAGAAAATAAAAGTTAGGTTATGAGCTTATAATTAATTGCATTAACCAATAATATGATGGGAATATACAATATACTGTGCTTAATATTTAGCTTATTAATAGTGTAGGATTATTTGTTAATTGTTTAAATTGGAAATAGCCAAATGTATCCATGTGAAAATAATGGGCTCTTAATTTTGAATTATTTTGACTAACAAAGTTTTTGAAAACCAGGGACATTTTTTGAGGGTGACAAAGTAGATATATCAATTATTCTAAACAAAATCCATCAAGTTTGTAAAGTTTGAAGCTCATCAATAACAAGTTTATTTTCAGATAGTATGCCTGTGTTTTGAAATCAGTTTACCCTGCATTTTAGACTAGGATGCTAGAACTTGTCAGGTATTTATGAAATTCCCTATGTATTTTTTAATGATTCTGTTTGTAATTGCAGTAGCCATTTTAATGTTGTTGTCATACAATAGTGGATTACAAAAACATTGTATGCAATAAATTTATCCATCTTATCATCCTCAAAGTAGTGGATTAAATACAACTGGAAGTGATGTAAATGGACAATTAAAATCTCTGCTTACTACACTGGGGTGTGGTATAAATAACATCAACTTTAAAAATTTGTGTTAAAACTTATAAACCAAAAAGTAAAAGGGCATCCCCGATGCCATTGAGGTATTTGGAGAAGATAAGGAAGCAGGGGTAGAGGATGCATATGTGCTTACATAAACTTCCCTCTTACCTTAATTCATTTTTTTTTCTTTTTAACAGCCTCATCAAGCAGTGATGAGACCTGTATTTCATGCATGAGTTGTGGAGGAAGGATCAATTGCTGGAATAGCTCTGTAATGATATTTCTAAATACGTCTGTTCAAATATGTAGTAAATGACAGGACATGTGTCACTATGTTTCTTCCTTTTTCTGTCCAGTAGAAAAAACAGTTCTATAAACTTTCCCAACTCTATTCTGTCCAAGTCAAATGGACGAAGGATGAAGCAGAGATATATGCTGCTGCCTGTGATATGGACCATTTCTCTTGCTGAAGCTGATGCTCCATGGTAGAGGGTCTGGGTTAATATTAACTAAAGAAAGAAAAGTAATTTTTGATAGAAATAGAGTCATTAAATATATAATGCTAAAAGAAAATAGTAACCTTACCTTGTTACTTTGTGAAATACTGAGAGCAAGAGAATTATATATAAAATACAACTTTTACATATAATACAACTTTTATATACATAATGCAATATATATATATGTATATATATATATGTAATATAGCATATACAACTTTTGCAGAGCCCACTACACATAAAAGTGAGTGGCTTCTTGTTCAAAAACTATGAAGCATTTCAAGACAGCCAAGCTGCACAGATTTCAAGCGTATGATGCTGGCCCTGAATCCCACTGGACTAGGTTATTTGTCTAACAAACATTGCTGTATTTGAAACTGAAGGTTGCCAGTGAGTCCTAGGAGATCTGAGGAATAGTTAATGTGGTGTCAACTATGTGATGAACGTTGGTGACAGTTACCAAGGCATTGTGCAAGAGTATTTAGAAAAATTCCAACATTGATTGGTTATTTATTTTTAATGTTATGGTTATCTGTTTTGCAGAGGACTACTTTATAAAGTAGTATATGGTAATTGTTGCCTTCAGAGTTTGCCTTCACAAAAGAATTTTAGGGCCAGGGATTTAGCTCAGTGGTTCTACCACTTGCGTTGTGAGCACAAAGGCTGGACTTTTATCCCCAGTACCAAAAAATTAAAAATAAAAAAAAAATAAAAGCATACTTTAAAAAAAGAGTTTGAGAGATGTGGGTCCTGTAATTATTATGTAAATGATAGTCTCTGGGTAAAGGAGTTGAAAGCAATGCTCACAGAACCTTGTACTTTGTGACATCCTCTCACGCCTGCAGACAAGTTTCTGTAAGCGAAGGCCAATGGTCCTGGTAAAGAACATGCCCAAGGTGAGCAACCCCCTTTCTGATCCCCTCTCTGTCTCTCTTAGACAGAAGATTTCTTTTTCTCAATAAATTTTTCCTACTCAAAACAAAAAAAAAAAAAGAAAAAAGAGCACCCCCAAAAGGCTGAAGTTAATGTTAGTTTAGGGGCAAGAATAGGCTCACATTTATGCTACTAATAATCCTCAATCATATTTTGGAATATTTGGGAGGTGACTATTAACCTTGGAGCTGTTTTGTGGGGAACTCAATGCTTTGAAGTCACATATGTGCTTAAATTACGGTCCAATGCTAAGTTTTCATTGACAATGATATGCTTGGTGGGAAAAACCAACACTGGCTAGAATATCCTAAAGGAGAAATGGAAGAAATTGACAGAGGTCCATGATCTAGGACAAGTCATGTCTAACTTTAGTGAAGAGAGACACACTGAGAAAAATATTTATTCATCATTTTTAATGCTCTGAAGTGTTCCTATTTCAGAAGGAAGGAAAAAAGATGGAAATTTGCCTGGACAGACAACAGAGCTTTGGAAAAAAAATGGATGAACGAATTATATAGACAGACAACTTGCTAGCGGGCAGAAATAGGAAACAGATGTGTGCTACCCCAGAGAGGCGATTATGTATGCTTTTCAGATGGAACCGGAGGGAGCTCAAGGAACATGGCTACAGTCTTGGAGTAGAAGCCAAGAAATACATTTATAGAGGACTCATGGTTCTCCTAGTGTACAGGAGTTTATAAATGGAGAATGTGATTTGCATGGGTGGTTCTCTAACTGTGAAGGCCCATATCTAAACAGAAGGATCACGTTTTAGAATAATGGAGTCTGACAAGTTCCAGGATCTTTAGTCAGCGAGCTGGTGACCCAGGACAGTGCAGTTCCAGGCTGGATGGTACTAGGCTAACCACTCCGGAGGAGCTGATGTTTCACTCTGAGTTAAAGTCAGGAGGAGTTCCTCCTTGCTCTTGTAGAGGTCAGTCTTGCTGTCTTATACAGGCCTTCAATTTATAGATGAGGCTCACTCAGGTTAGGGAGCTAATCTGCTTTACTGAGTTGACTGATGAGAATGTTATTCTTCTCCAGAAACACCTTTGTAGACATCCAGAAGGAATTTGACCAAATGTCTGGAAACCGTGAGCCTAGTCAAGTTCACGTGTAAAATTAACCATTACATCAGATTTCATCAATACAATAATTAGTTTGAATTTGAGCTCTACTTAACACAAAAAAGAATTTACCAATGTGGTAAAGATAGACATTACACTCGGATAAAGCCCATTGGAAATGCATGTCGGCATAACATTATAATATGAAACGAGGCATCTGTCTGTCTGTGAGAGGCTTTGGAACCCAGAATTAAATGAGATTCATCCCATAATTTATATCCCAAATCATCACAAAATCTGTGTAAAGACTAAGTTTGTTGACAAAACTGAGATAATACTCCTTTGATCCTAACTGAATATCATACCTATGTTGTCCCAGATTTGGCCAGTGAGAAATACTTTAAATTGTCTTTTGTGTACTTCTGACATACCCCTTCCATTTTTTAACACTTCCAAATTTGATTTTTGCCATTATAAGATGTTTCTGGCTCATCTTATACTTACCTTGCTCCAGCCCTGCAATCAGCCATTTCTTCAAAAGGCTTTGGTTAGAAACCAACTTTTATGTCCTAGGTATGTTACTTGCTACTGTTTGTTTTATTTTTTGGCTTCTGGACCTTCTTAACAGACAGAACTAGGAAACACAATAGCTGTATGAAGATCATTGCTTCAGAGAAATTCGAAAGAGGATGATAGGATGCAGAAAAACACATTAATAGAACCAAAGGGAGATATAGAAACCTGGACAGACCTGGCATCTTTGTAGCTCCGGAGCCAGAAGGGAGACATGATGGTTTACATCTTGAATGGACAAGTGTTGGACAGTTGGAGTCGGTTGCTGTGGACCATCACTAATGACTGATTTCTTCTGGGGAATAGCTGAGTTTATTGTTCTGTTTTTCAAAACTCTGCTCCAGAAAGATGTGAAAAAAGGAAGAGGCTACAGAAACTCATCTGATTCCAGGTATGGTGATGGAAGAGGGTCAGCAGAAAACCCTCCCCAGAGAATGGGGCTAATCAACTGTCTGCAAGGTCCCAGTCCTCCTCCATTGAGTGGATGGTGGGATGAGGAAGGTAAACATCTGCTGTAAGAAGCAGACAATTAGACATGCACATTCACAGTAGAAGGAAACCATCAAAAGGCGGAGCTCTGACCATGCTGGACAAAGAGATGCATGTGTATGTCTCTGTGGGAATTGCTCTGTGTTCTCACAGATGAATAAGGTCATGCCGGGACTTCTCTGCAGAGATATGGCCTGACTGATAATGAAGTTCTATAAATGCATATGTTTGTATCATTGTCATTTTTAATTAATGATATAACTTTAATAAATATTTTTAGGTTGCATACTGACCCTCCATCTTGATATAATTAAATCCAGAAGCTCTGACCCTGGGCTGTGTGTTTAGTAAAAAAACAATAGGACAGACAACTTTTTAATTGCCCTTCATATGTTGTCTAACCATCTCCCTACACATTGCACTGCAAATAACAGAATTGAGTGAACAAAAGTTTCTGGTTGTCACCCATTCCCCAGGTAGGCATAGCTAAGGAGGATCTGAAGTCCTGCTCCCAGGGTAACCTGCGTCCCTACACCTTGTCTGATTACACACTGCTTCCAAGGCTTAAATGTGAGTGTCACATGGGGGAGGGTCTCTGATATTCCTGCTTTTGTCTCTCTTTGTGACATACATGGACTCGTGCAAGTGTTCAATTAGAAAAGGAGTGATTCAGTGACTTACCACTCACTACTGGAGTAGCAAATACCAGAAACCCATCTAACAACAGAATCATTATCCACATTGCCTGAGGAAACCCCTTAGAGAGTGCACCCTCCACTCTGCTGTCTCTATCACCCCTGCCTGAACACATCTCCAGGAGAAAGCTGCTTCCTAAGAGGGCCATCATATAAAGTGAAAGAGATATCCAATTCATTAGGTGCACAAATTTCAACATAGGAAGAAAAATGTGAAAAAAGGTAATAAAACACTATTTAGTAAGAGATTCCAAAGATTTTGAAGTAGATTAAATGCTTGACAAAAAAATTTGAAAGAATGGTTTTGAAAAAGGTCATTGAGATCCAAACTACAGACGAACAGTTAAATGAACAGTTAAATAAAGTCAGGAAGACAACAAAGGGAGGCTATAAATGCAAAATTCAGCAAAGAAATAGAAATTTTGAAAAGCAACCAGTCAGCAAACTTGGAAATGAAGAGTTCAATGAGTTGAGTAAAATAATTCTGTTGAAAGCCTTCACGACAGCCTAGATCAGTGGTGGTGAATCTATGGCATCAGTGCCTCAGTGGGCTGTTCATATCATTGAAAGATCTAAAACGTTTGCCATCACTGGCCTAGATCAAGTGGAAGAGAGAATATTGAAGGTTGAAGACAAATCTTTTGAAATACCACATTTAAATGGAAATAAAAAAAAATGAAGAGATCACATTGTGAGACATCATGAAATGACCAAAGTATGCATCACTGCCATATCCAAAGGGAAGTACATACAGGTTCAGAGCATAGAAAACCTATTCAACATAATAAGAGAGAATACTTTCATAATCTTGAGAAAGACATGAACACCAATGTACAAGAGGCTTATACAACCCCAGACAGATTCATAACGTATTGTGGTCAAAGTGCCAAAAGTACAAGATAAAGAAAAAAATCTACAAGAGAAAAGCATCACGTATTTCAGGGCAACTTCATTAGACTAACAGATTTCCTGACAGAAACCATACAGGCTGAGAATGTGTGGAATTGTTAATTGTCTAGTTAAAAGACATAGACTGGCTAAATGGATAAAAAACAAGGCCCAAAAATATATACCTACAAAATCTCACCTCATCAGTAAAGACGTACACAGACTGAAATTGAAAGGATGAAAATGCTATTCGAAGTAAATAGAATCTGAAACTAAGCAAGAGTAGTTATCTCTGTACTGGATAAAATAAACTTTCAGACAAAAACAGTAAGAAGAGACAAAGAATGTCATTATATAACGATCAAGGAATCAATTCATCATGAAGATATGATTATAAAAAAGAAGATACAATGAATATAAATTTATATGCACACAATAATGGAAAATCTTATTATACAAGGCAAACATGACTAGACCTAAAGGAATAGATAGGATCCAATATAATAATAGTGGACATTTCAATAATCCACTCTCACCAATGGATAGATAAACCTCAAGAAACAGAATTAAACTAAACTGTGGATTAAGTGAATTTCTATGAAACATTCCATCAAACACCCACATTTTTTCATGGAACATCTTTCAGGATAGATCATGTTTTACACCGCAAAACAAACCTTAACAAATTTTTAAAATATGATACTGTGTCTTTGTTTTCTGATCACAGTGGAATGACACTAAAAGTCAACACCAAGAGAAACTTTATAAGTTATATAAACCCATGAATACTTAAAAACATGCTTTTGAATGATCAATGGGTTATTATGGAAATCTGCAGAGGACTCTAATATTGATTGTGCCCAAAGCCAGCTGTAAAGAGTTATCCCCACAATTGGCTTGTTTACAGCAGTGAGTCTGGATGAAGCCAATGTGCTGAGGTCAGAGTAAGTCGAACCCAAATTCCATTCCCACAACTAAAACCTTCAGACTGAAGGACAGTGTTCTAATTACAATCATATATTTTGTCTATTTTGTTCCTAATTTGAGAATGCTTTGTCTTGTCCTTTATGAGCCTTGGTTATATTAATTTCCATTGAACTACAGGTTACCTTTACCCTAATTAATTGCAGATAAAAGTCAGTGCCTAGGACAGTACAGTGCCTTTGTAGTTGCACCAGCATTGGTCATCCCGGCACCCTGCTTTCTCTTAGTTCTGTCTCTTAGTGTATTCTTCTTCTCAGGCCTGCATCGCACACTGGGCAGGTGGATACTGAAACCTGGCTGCAGGAGAGCTACTCTAACAGAAATCTAAAATTCTTGAGACAAATAATGAGAACATAACAAACCAACATCTATGGATACAGCAAAGGCCGTAATAAGAGGGAAAGTGTACAGCAATGAATGATTGCTTAAAAAGTAGAGATATTTAAGTAAACAAAACCTAACTGTGCATCTTAATATCTTAAAAAAGCAAGAACAGACTATGTCCCTAATTAGTGGAAGAAAAGAAATAAAGATCAGAGGAGATATAAATAAAATAAAATCTAAGAGAACAATACAAAGGATCAATGAAATGCAGTTGTTTAAAAATACAAACAAAATTGATAAACCTTTACCTACACGAGAGAAGTAGAAAGATTGAGAGAGATTAGAAGAGTGAAAGAGAATCTAAATAAATAAAATTAGAGATGATAAAACATCTACAGAAGTTCAAAGGATCATTAGAGATTACTTTGAAGAAAAACCAGCCAATTATAATGCTAACAAATTAGAATAATTTAGAAGAAATGGATAAATTTTCTGGACAAATATGACCTACCAAAAATTGAACCTAAGAAATATAAGATATCTGAGTAGAACAATAACAAGTATGGGATTTGAAACTGTAATGTAAAGTCTCCTGATGGAGCAAGCCCAAAGGTGGATATATTCACAGCTGAAATTTCATTACAGTAATGTTGTAAGGAACTAACACAAGTGCTTCTCACACTGTTCCAAATATAAAAATTGATTCATGATGGATCAAAGACGTTAATGTAAGATCTGAGACTCTGACACTATTAGAGGAAAACATGGGGGAAATGCCTTGAAAAAGTGGTAGTGATTTCTGAGGAGGACACAAGTACCAGGAAGAAAAGCAAACATTTTTAAATGAGATTAGATAGAACTAAAATTATTCTAGACGCAAAGCAATGATGGATAGAACTGAAAGAACAACCTATAGGTTGGAAGAGTATATATATATATTTATACTAGATATCCAGAATGTTTTAGTCATTCACCTCCTCACTGATCTACAACACCCCCAAATTAAAGGAGGAAAGGTTTGTTTTGGCTCACAGAATATTTAGAGATTCAGTCCACAGTTGCCTGACTCCAAGGCAGTAAAATCACGGTGGAAGGGTCTGGTGGAAAAAGCTATTTCTGTCATGGCTATCAGGAAGCAGAGAGAGAAAGGGGGGACCTGGGGAAGCATGTATTCCTTTCCAGGCCACAGTCACGTGACCCCTCTCCAACCAGGCCCCACCTCCTTAGAGCAGGTCAGCTGTAACATCACCATTATCCAATCACCTTCCACGCAGGTGAGAACTTGGGTGGACGTTTCAGGTCTAAACATAACATAGAACATATACAAAATTCAAAGACTTTAGCAGGAAAAAGAAGTAGTACAATTACAAGTAACCAAATGATATAAATGGAAATTTATAGAAAGAAGAAATACAAAGACTTTGTTTCCATTTTTTCATTTTCTCAAAACCAAGGGGGGAAAAAAGAGAAGAAATACAAATGGCTAATAACTACATAAAAAATGCTCAATATTATTAGCTAGTAGGGAAGTGTGAATTAGAACTATAATCAGATAATATCTCAGCCCAATTAAATAGCCTCATCAAAACAAAACAAACCACCGGGGGATTTAGCTCAGTGGTTCAGCCACCTGCCTTGTAAGTTCAAGTTCGATCCCCGTAGCAAAATAAAACAAACCTATAAAAGACAGAAAACAAACCAAATAATAACAAATGCTGGCAAAAATGAAGAGAAAAGGAATCCTTGTACACTTTGGTGGGAATGTTCATTAGTATAGCCCCTATGGAAAACGGATTCTCAAAAATCTCAAAATACAACTACCATATGATCCAGGCTATCCTATTTTTGGGTGTACATTCAAAGGAAATAAAGTTAGCATAAAAAAAGATACTTGGGCCAGATGTGGTGGCACACGCCTATAATTCCAGCACTTGGGGAGGCTGAGGCAGGAGGATCACTGAGTTCAAGACCAGCCTGGGCTACATAGTGAGTTCCAGGTCATTCTCAACTACATAGTGAGACCCTGTCTGAAAAAATCAAAATACCTTAAAAAAAAAAAAAAAAAAAAAAAAAAAAAAAAAAAAAAAACCCAAAACAAAAAAAAACTTGAACACCCATATTTCTCGCAGTACTAGTACAGTATGTAAGATACAGAATCTGCCTAGGTGTCCAACAACAGATGAATTGATAAAATACTTGTTGTATAAATACAGGGCATGCAAGAGGGGAGAAGGGGCTGAAAAAAGAATTGAGATGTGTCATGTACATGTACCAACTCCCCGTGAAAAATGTAATCATTATGTACTGTGAACATGTACCAATAAAAATAAAAATTAAAAAATAAAAATAGAATATTATTTACTGAAAAAGATTGAAATCCTGTCATTTACAGTAAAATGGATATAGATTGAGGGCATCATATTGAGTGAAATAAGCCTGGTGCAGAGAGACAATGCATGTGGAAAGATGACTTGAAAGTAGAAAAGGGACTCATAGTAGGAATTGGAGGGGGTTAGGGAAGGTTGGGGTGGACGGACATGATCAATGCATGGTGTATGCATAAATAGAAGGAAGCCTCAATGAATCTTACTAATTTACACAGTTAATTTGGGTTAATATAGTAGTAATGACAGGTCTGCAAAAGGCTGTGCCAGCGGACATCTTTTCTATTAACTTGCACATTGGACTGAAACTATCTGCCTATATTACTAAAACAACTGTTTACTATGGTATTGTAGAGAAAACTCACTCCTAGTGTTACTCAGGGAACTTCTGTCACTTTTTCATTATTTTCTTATTAATTAATTTATTGTCTCTTGCGATATTATTTTCTTCCCAAGGGAGTGCTCTGTTTTTCTGTATGAACAGGCAAATGGAAAAGCCGCTGGTCTGTCTCTGCAGTGTGTTACAAAATGCAGCGTTACGTTTTTATCCCTTTGGCAAATGTAGATGATCTTTTTGTGTATCTTGTTTACTTTTTTTGTCCTGGGCTTCATTTTTTCATTTTCCACCTAATTCCCTGATTTAATCACATCTTTTCTCTTTTCCCCGATTTAATCAGATTTTAAATCATAAATTGCATTAAATTTTGTAAGTTTGCTTAGATCTGTTTTGAAATTAAGGTATCAATCAGTAAATAACAATAAATCAACACATTTTTATCTACTGAAAAAATACATTTATGAAGTATTTATGTCCCTACAGAAAAAAGATTTATAGCTATAATTTTCTATGTATTTTTAAAGACTTCTTTGTTAATCTAATATTTTCCCAAATTTCACCTTTAATTAATTGTTAGGGTGACAGTTAAGATAATTTAAGTTCAATATACTTAGTATTAATTTTAAAATTATAGGACAATAAATTTGGGTGTGAGAATTGGTTAAGGTAGTTTTCTTTTTTTAATAATCTTATTGAGTTTATTGGTACCTTCTAAGTGTACAGTACAGTTACATTCATCATTGGGATCTTGTGCCTTTACATGATAGGTCTCGGTTCTCATTTTTTCCCCTTGTCCCTGCCCTCCCTTCACCCCCTCCACCTTCCCCTATTTATGGAGACTTTGTTTTCATTTTTTCCTTTTCTCATATTTTTCTTGTCCCTTATTTCCTTTCCCCTACTCTTCCCACTTCTCCTACTCCTTTAGCCCCTTTCTTCCTATTTCACATTATCAATTATACCATTTGTATACAGTTATACAATTTACAAGTTTAGTTTTTCACACCAGAGAAACTATTCAGTATTTACACATATGTGTCATATTTATTTCACTTAAGAGTATGGCCCCAATATGCATCCATTTTCTGATGAATGACTCTCGTTTCTCATTCTTTATGGCTGAATAGTACTCCATTTTATAGAAAAACCACATCTTCTTTATCCAGTCTCCAACTGATGGGCAAATGGGTTGTTTCCAAGTTTTAGCTATTACCAACTGTGCCACTATAAACATGGGTGTGCATATATCACTGTGGTATGATTCTTTTAACTCTTTTGGAAAGATACCCAGCAGAGTGATAGCTGGGTAAAATGGAGCCTCTAATCCTAGTACTTTGAGGTATCTCGATATTGATTTCCACAGTGGTTGCACCAGTCTGCACTCCCACAAACAATGGAGAGGGGTTCCTTTCTCCCCACATCCTGGTCAGTATTTGTTATTGGTTGATTTCCTTATAGCAGCCATTCTTTCTGGAGTGAGGTGGAATCTCAGTGTTGTTTTCAACTACATCTCTTGAATAACCAGTGATGTGGAACATTTTTTTCATATATTTATTTTCTGTTTTTACTTCTTTGTTTGAGAAATGTCTGTTCATTTCAGATGCCCATTTTTGAATTGGGTCTTTATATATGGGGGGCGCCTGACATTTTTGAGTTCTTTATATATTCTAGATAATAGTTCTTTGAGGAGCAGATGGTAAATTTTTTTCCCACATTGTACGTTGTCCCTTTGCTCTGTTGGTGGCTTCTTTTGCAGTGCAGAAGCTTTTTAATATGATGAGATCCCAGTTGTTGATTCTCCTTGCTAGTTCCTGTGCTACTGAGGATTTGTTCATAAAGTCTTTGCCTGTGACACTGTCTTCAAGAGTCCTGCCTAATTTGTCTTATAGCAAGTTTAGAGTTTTTGTTTTAATATTTAGATCTTTAATCCACTTGGATTTTAGTTTAGTGCATGATGAAAGATAAGGGTCTAGTTTTAATCTTTGGCAGTTTGGCAGATTGTTTGGAGGTTCTGGCAAGGGAGCGCAGCTACTCATATACCCTTGACCAAGGAAATAGTCCTCATCTATCAGGAGTGCTTGAACTCTTCAACTGAGTGCACAGCTTCTGGAGGGTTGTACATGGAGTGGTGAGGGAGGAAGGGGACACCTGCCTAGCCAGCCAGATCTGCTGAATCAACCCTGGCAATCAATGGGAGCAGATTTCACAGCCAGGTCACCCTCACATCCTTTTGCAGGTTGAAATCCAGATTTTCCAACACCATTTATTAAAGAGGCTATGTTTCCTCAAGTGAGGATGGTTGACTCCTTTGTCAAAGATGAGGTGGCTGAGTGTGTCTGGAGTTGTTTCTGCATCTTTTAATTTGTCCCACGGATCCTTGGGTCTGTTTCTTTGCCAGTACCATGCTGTTTTTATCACAGTGGCTTTGTAGCATAGTTTCAAGTTGGGGATTGTGATACCCACTGCCATGTGTCTGTTGCCTAGAGTGGCTTTTGCTATTCTAGGTCTCTTCTGGTTCCAAATGAATTTTTGGATTATTTTCTCTAGTTCTTGAGATATACTGTTGGAATTTCAATCAGGATTGCATTGAATCTGTATAGCAGTTTTGGTAGTATGGCCATTTTCGCTATGTTGATTCTTCCTACCTAGGAGCAGGGGATATCTTTCCATTTTCTTATATCCTCTTCAATCTCTTTTTTTCAGAGTGCTGTACTTTTCAGTATAGAGCTCTTTTTCTTCTTTCATTACACGGATTCCCAGATACTTCATTTTTTTTGGATGCTATTGTGAAAGGAATTATTTCCCTAATTTCTCTCTCAGTGAGTCTGTTACTTGTGTACAAGAATGCTATTTATTTTTGAGTGTTGACCTTGTATACAGCTACTCTGCTGAATGTGTCAAGTCTAGAAGTCTTTTGGAAGAGTTTTTTGGGTCTTCTGTGTAGAGTGTCATATCATCAGCAAATATTCACAGGATAATTTCTTCTTTTCCTATCTTTATTGTTTTAATTTCTTTCTCATGTCTAATTGCTGTGACTAATGTTTCCTGAACTATATTGAATAGGAGTGGTGACAGTGGGCATCCTTGTCTTGTTTCTGATTTTAATGTGAAGGTATTCAGTTTTTGACCATTTAATATGATGGTGTCTATTGGATTTTCATAGATAGCCTTTATATGTAGATATAGACCATCTATTCCAATTTTCTCCAGGGTTTTTATAGTGTATGGGTGTTGAATTTTCTCAAATGCTTTTCTGAATTTATTGAGATAGTCATATTGTTTTTTTCCTTGACTCTGTTAATATAGTGTATTAAATTTATTGATTTACATATGTTGAACCATCCTTGCATCCCTAGCATAAATCTGACTTTGTAAGGTTGTATGATCTTCTTGATGACCCTCTATATTCTGTTTCCCAGTATTTCATTGAGGATTTTTGCATCTATTTTCTCATTAAGCAGATTGGCACATAGTTTTCTTATTTGATTGGGCTTTCCCTGGTTTTGGAATCAAAGTAACACTTGCTTCCAGGAATGTATTTGGAAGTATTGCTTCCCTTTCAATTACTTTAAAAAGTTTAAAGAGTATTGGCAGTAGTTCTTCTCTAAATGTCTTGTAGAACTCAGCAGTGAATTAATTAAACTTTAAATTACATTTTCACTTTCACTGATTGTAATTGCATTGTTTAGAATTTTTTATCTTCTTCATTCAACATTGGTAATTCATAAGTATCAAGAAATCTGTCCATTTCTTCTGTGTTTTCCATTTTATTAGGATACAGTTTCTTGAAGTAGGTGTTGATGACCCTCTGGATTTCTACTGGACTTGTTGACTTCACCTTTTTTGTTCCTTATTGAATGGATCTAGGCCTTTTCTTTCCTTTTTTTTTTTTGACAAGGTTGGCTAAGGGTTTGTCAAGTTTATTTATTCTTTTGAAAAACCATTGACTCATTGATTTTTTGTATCATTCTGTTTGTTTCCATTGCATTGATTTCTGCTCTGATCTTTATAATTTCCTCACTTGTATGAGTTTTGCATTTTTCTTGCTCTTCTTTTTCTAGGAGCCTAAGATTCATCATTAGGTTGTATTTGAGCTCACTCTATTTTCCTATTGTGGGCATTCACTGCTATGAATTTTTCATGTAGAATTGCTTTTGTTGCATCCAATGGATTCCCATACATTGTACTGGCATTATCGTTTATTTGTAAAAACTAATTTCTTCTTTAGTTTCCTCTGTAACCCATTGATTGTTCAGGAGAATGTTGTTCAATTTCCATGTGTTTTTGGAGTTCTTATGGTTTCTTATGCTATTGATCTCCAGCTTAATTGAACTGGTCTGAAAATATACATGGGACACCTTCTATTCCTTCACATTTTAAACATGTTCTATGAGCTAGTATGTGGTCTATTTTGGAGAACGACCCATGTGAAGCTGAAAGGAGTGTATATTCTGATTTTGTGGGGTGGAAAACTTTGTAGACATTTATTAAATCCATTTGTTCAAAAACTTGGTTCATTTCTATTATTTAATTGTTGATTTTTTTCTCTAGATGATCTATTTGTGACAGTGGCATATTTAGATTCCCCAGTACAATTATATTAATACTTATTTTTGTTTTTTATATCCCTTAATCTTTTTTATATAGTTGGGGACATTAATATTTGGTGCACATATATTTATGATTGTCATCTCTTCCTCTTGGATTGTTCCCTTTACAAGGATGTAGTGGCCTTCTTTGTCTCTTTTACTTAGTTTTGATTTGAAATATACTATGTCTGATATGAGAAAATGAAGAAATGGAAATAAAGTGTTTGTAAATGCAGAGGGGAGGAGGGGGTGAAGGGAGGGCAGGGACAAGGGGAAAATTGAGAACCAAGAATTTTCATGTAAAGGTACAAGATCCCAATAATGAATGTAATTGTACTGTATACCAAAAATGTACCAATAAACTCAATAAAAATTTTTTTAAAAAGAAATATACTATATCTGCAAATAAGATAGCTATCCCTGCTTTTTTCTGGGCTCCTGTCACTTGAAGAACTGTTTTCCATCCTTTCACTTTCAGTCTGTGAGTTTCTGTTTGAACTAGGTGTGTTTCTTGTGTAAAACAAATTGTTGGATTTTGTTTCTTAATTCATTCTGCCAGTCTACAATTTTGATTGGTGAACTGAAGCCATTGACATTGATGATTATAGCTGATATGTATTGACTTATCATTGTCATGTTATTGTCCTGTTGTTGGCTCTTATTAATTTTTCCCCCTCTCCCTTTAGTATCTTGCCTTGCCTAATGGATTTGTTCTGTTGGGCTTCATGGTGTTGTGACCATCATTGTCTTTTTCTAGGATATTGTTTAGAATTATTCGTAGTGCTGTTTTGGTACTCATGAAATTTTCAGGTGTTCTTTGCTGTGGAAGTATCTTATTACCCCATCCATTTTAAAACAGAGTTTTGCAGGGTACATGAGTTGAGGTTGGAGATTATTTTAGGGCTTGAAATATCTCACTCAAGACTCTCCTTGACCTGAGGGTTTGCGTTGAAATGTCTACTGTGATTCTGATGGGATTTTTCTTTGCATGTGATTTGTTTCTTTTCTTTAACTGCTTGTAGTATTTTGTTCTTCTGTTGGGTTCCTGGGATCTTGACTATTTTATGTCTACGTGTAGATTTTTTTTTTTTTGATTATGGCTACTTGGAGTCCTTATATGCCTCACCTATCTATATGTCAAATTCTTCCCCTCTGTTTGGGAAGTTTTCTGTCATTAATTATAGGAATAGTTTTTTTAATGTCACTTGTACTTTCTCCTGCTATTTCACGGATTCCTATCAGTACTTTATTATTCTTCTTTGCATCATCTAGGAGTTATTGGATTGATTTCTTGTGATCCCTTACTATTTATGAGTGATCTCTCCATTCACAGTCATTGACTGAAATCCTGTCTTCTGTATCTGAAATTTTATCTTCACATTCTTTCATTCTGTTGCATATGCTTTCAATAGAGTTTTTAATCTCCTGAATATCTGTTTGAATCTGTTTCATGGATTCCATTTCTTTCTTTTTCTTTTTTGAGACTATGTATTTGAGCCCAATCTGGAATTCACTATTTAGCCCAGGCTGGTCTCGATCTCACAGTGATCCTCCTGTCTCAGCTTCCCGAGTGCTGGGATTACAGGTGTGTGCCACCACACCTGGCTCCATTTCTTTCTTATGTTGGGCATTCAAGGTTTCAATTTCTTTCCTATGCTGGGCATTCATGGCTTCTATCATGTTCCTGAGCTCTTCCATTTTTTTGTCTGCTACTGTTCTAGAGTCTCTCATCATGCCTTTCATTGTGCTCACCATCTCTGTAGTTATCTGGGAAATTATTTCTGTTTTTATTTTTTCTAGAGCCTGATTGATCTGTTTTGTTACTTTCCATGCTATGAGTTCAGGTTGATTGTTAGATTTTTCCACATCATTTCCCTTAGAATTTGCTGTTGGTAAACTGGCAGTCTGTATTTATGTCTTGCTTAAGTGTTTTCTTGTTATTATTTTTATTGTTGGGCTTTCATTTAATTCCTGGGTTAGTACTTTCATATTCCTGTTATAGCTGGTTTTGAGTCTCTAATGACTCATAGGCACTCTCATTTTCATAATATCAGAAACTCATTAAATCAATCACAACCTTTAGCAAAATTGATACAATCATCAAAACATAAATTGACCATTTGTGGTAGTTATTAATCTATTACCTTTAGCCTTGTGAATTCAATTAAAATTGAGGACCAGCCCAAAATATGTTTATAGTGAATAAACTCTTTAATACAGTAACTTTAACCTTCAGGATGGGGACTAAGAAAGAGTTAGGAGGAGAGGAATAGATAGGTAAAAGAATACAAGAAGGTTTCAAGTGAAGCCAGAGGACACAGGATGATCATGTAAACTCCAGGAAACTGTCAAAGACCAGAGGGAAAAACAGTGTGCAAGAGCAAAGACAAAAATAGAACAATTTAATAGAAATAGGGATCCTATAAATTGTACTCATTTTCCTTTGAAACTAATGACCATTAAGTGAAGAATAAAGAAAGAAGAAAAAAGAAAGAAGAAATCTGAATTGGGGCAAGAACAGGAACAAAAATGGAGACGTAGAATAACTTGGGTGAGCAAGAGACTGAGCAGGAAAAAGAAGAAAGAAAAAAGGAAGAATTTGCAGAATGGGAAAAGAGAAAATTTTAAAAATAAAAATTAAAAATAAGAGGAAAAGAAAAAAATTGCAGCGCCTCTTTCAGAGTATATATCTCTGAGGGCTGGGTATTTAGCTCAATGATTCTGCTGCCTGCCTCGCAAGTGCAAGGCCTGAGTTCGATCCCCAGTAACAAAAACAAAACAAAAACAGAGTATATCTCTGTTGTTCCAATAGACAATGTGGCTGGCAATGTGTAAAGCTAACACAATTACTCTGAGCTAGCCAATGGAAGACCCCTGAGATTCAGGCTGAATTCTGGTTGCAAGGCCCAAGTTGGGCTTCCTAATCTCCTGCAGGGTTGAACTCTGCTAGGTTCTACTGCAGGTTCCAGCTGCCCCTCCCATGAAGATAGTCCAAGTTCTGCTGTAAGGTGGCGATCTCCCCAACTTACCAACTGTGGGTCTGATGTTCCTTTATTGCTATTGTTCATTTCCATTGTATCTTCTGGAGCTGAGTAATGTGGCTTTTATTACCACCTGTGTTTCTGAAGTATGGATCTAGGTATTAGCATAGCCAGGAGGCCTGAGAGCAGGGAATAGGGAATATTGCAGAGGCACCTGAGTGGCTGGGTGGTGAGCAGTTCTTACTGGTCTGCTGGGATGAGGCCTGGCCCTGCGGCACTGGAGATGGAGAGGGAGGGAACCCACACTCCCTGAACAGCTTGGAAGTGGGTAGTTTTCACCCATCTGCTGGGATGAAGGCCCAGGGTGCTGGACGTGGAGAAGGAGGAGGCATGCACTTCCTGTGTGGCTGGGTGGTCTGAGGTGGTTTTCTAATGCAATTCCTGGGATTGGTGAATCACTTTATTTCTAATTTTCAATCCTTGTTTTAAAAGAAAATCCTTTCTTTCACCAGAAACACACACACACACACACACACACACACACACACACACACACACCAAAATATTTTTCTTTTTTAACACTTATTTTATTTTTTTGAATTTATTTTCCCCATTAAGTTTATTGGCACACTTTTTATTTTTTCTCCATACCCCTGCTCTCTGTTCACCCCCTTCACCTTCCCTATTTGCAAAGACTTTGTTTCCATTTTCCTTTTTTCAGATTTTTTTCCATTATTTTCTTTCCCCTCCCCTTCCCATTTCTCTTTCAGCCATTTTCTTCTTATATCGCACTCCCAATTAAACCACTTGAACCTTACACTTTTAGTTTTTCACACCAAAGAAACTATTCAGTATTTACTTGTGTGTCCTATTTATTTCACTTAAGAGTATAGCCTCAATGTGCATCCATTTAGCTACAAATGTCTCTAGTTTTTCATTCTTTATGACTGAATACTGTTCCATTTTATGGAAAAAACAGTTTTTTAAATCCAGTCACTAGTTGATGGGCATTTGGGTTGTTTCCAAGTTTTAGTTATTACAAACTGTGCCACTATAAACATGTGTGCACATATGTCTCTATGGTATGATTCTTTTAATTCTTTTGGAAAGATACCCAACAGAGGGATAGCTGGGTCAAGTGGAACCTCTAATCCTAGTTCTTTGAGGTATCTCCATATTGATTTCCACAGTGGCTGCACCAGTCTTCACTCCCACCAACAATGGAGAAGGATTCCTTTCTCTCCACAGCCCCACCAGCATTTGTTATTGGTTTATTTCTTGATAGCAGCCATTTTTTCTGGGGTGAAGTGGAATCTTAGTGTTGTTTTCATTGGCATCTCTCCAATGACCAGTGATGTTGAACATTTTTTCATATATTTATTTGTTGTTTTTAGTTGTTTTTCTGAGAAATGTGTGTTCTTTTCAGATGCTCATTTTTGAATCAGGTTTTTATACTTGGAGAGTCTGATTTTTTTCAGTTGTTTATATATTCTAGATAGTAGGCCTGTGTCTGAGGAGTAGATGGTAAAATTTTTTTCCCACATTGTAGATTGTCTCAGATCTTCTGGTGGTTTCTCTTGCACTGCAAAAACTTTATAATACAAGGAGATCCCACTTTTGATTCTTTGTCGAATTTCCTATGCTGCTGAGAATTTGTTCATAGCATCTTCTCCTATTCCAATGTCTTTGAGAGTTCTAACTAATATATTTTCTAGTCAGTTTAGTGTTTCTATTTTGATATTTAGATTTTTAATCCCCTTGGATTTTAGTTTAGTGCATGGTGAAAGATAGGGATCTGGTTTTAATCTTTGGCAAATTGAAATCCATTTTTTCCAACACCATTTATTAAAGAGGATATCTTTCCTCCAGTGAGGATGGTTCACTCCTTTGTCAAAGATGAGGTAGCTGAGTGTGTCTGATGTTATTTCTGCATCTTATCAACTATTTGATTGATCCTTGGGTCTGTTTCTTTGCCAGTACCATGCTGTTTTTATCACAGTGGCTTTGTAGTATAGTTTCCAGTTGGGAATTGTGATGCCCCCTGCCATATCTCTGTAGCCTAGAAAGGCTTTTGCTATTCTAGGTTTCTTCTGGTTCTAAATGAACTTTTGGATTGTTTCATCAGGTTCAGCAAAATATACTGTTTGGATTTCAAATGGCATTGCATTGAATTTGTATAGCAGTTTTGGAATTATGTCCATTTTTACTATGTTGATTCTTCCTACCCAGGAGCAAGGGCTTTCTTTCCATCTTCTTGTATCCTCTTTTATCACTTTTTTTAGGGTGCCATAGTTTTCCATGAAGTGGTCTTTTTTGTTCTTGATTTGACTGATTCCTTGATATCTTATTTTTATTTTTTTGGATGTTATTGGGATAGGAATTATTTCCCTAATTTCTTTCTCAGTGAGTCTGTTACTTATGTACAAGAGGGCTATTGATTTTTGAGTGTTGACATTGTATCTAACTACTCTACTTAATCTGTCAATTAATTCTACAAGTCTTTTGGCAGAAGTTTTTGGATCTTTCATGTAGAGTATCATATCAGCCAATAGTGACAATTTAGCTTCTTCCTTTCCTATCTTTATTGCTTTTATTTCTTTCTCTTGTCTAATTGCTGTGGCTGGTATTTCTAGAACTATATTGAATAGATGTGGTGATAATGGACATCCTTGTCTTGTTCCTGTTATTAGCATGAAGGTTTTCAGTTTTTGATTATTTAGTAAGATATTGGCTGTTGGTTTTTCATAGATAGCCTTTATCAAGTTGAGATAACCATCTATTCCAATTTTCTCCAGGGTTTTTATAGTGCATGGGTGTTGATTTTTGTCCTGCACTTTCTCTGCATCTATTGAGATGATCCCATGATTTTGTCCTTGACTTTGTTAATATGGTGTATTACATTTATTGATTTACATAGGTGGATGCATGTTTGCATCCCTGGGATAAATATGACTCAATCAGGTTGTATTATCTTCTCGATGATCTTATATATTCTGTTTGCCCATATCTTAAGGAGGATTTTTGCATCTATGTTCATTTGGGAGATTGGCCTGCAGTCTTCTTCTTTGGTTGGGTCTTTCCCTGCTTTTGGAATCAAAGTAGTACTTGCTTCCAGGAATAAATTTGGAAGTATTGCTTCCCTTTCAATTTCATTGAAGAGTTTAAAGAATATTGGTAATAGTTCTTCTGTAAATGTCTTGTAGAATTCATCAATGAAGCCATTAGGACCTGGGCTTTTCATTTTTGCTAATGCTTTAGTTACATTTTCAATTTTACTGAATGCATTTGGTGTGGTTAGACATTTTATATCTTCTTCATTCAAGTTGGAAGTTCAAATGTATCTAGGAATCTGTCCATTTCTTCTGTATTTTCCATTTTATTAGAGTACAGGTTTTTGAAGTAGGTATTGATGAACCTCTGGATTTCTGCTGGATCTGTTGTGACTTCACCTTTTTCATTTATAATTGCATGCATTTGATCCTTTTCTTTCCTTTCTTTTGATATGGTTAGCTAAGGGTATGATGATTTTATTATTCTTTCAAAAAACCCAAGTTTTTGATTCATTGATTTTTTTATATCACTCTCTTGGTCTCCACTGCATCAATTTCTGCTCTGATCTTCATAGTTTCCTCCCTTGTATGAGCTTTTGGTTTGTCTTGTTCTTCTTTTTCTAAGAGCTTAAGGTTAAGCATCAGGTTGTTTATTTGAGCTTGCTCTATTTTCCTAGCAGGTGCACTTACTGTTATGAATTTCCCTCATAGAACTGCTTTCATTGTGTCCCATAGATTCCTATATGTTGCATTGGCATTATCATTTAATTGTAGAAATTGTCTAATTTCTTCTTTAATTTCCTCTGTGTCCCAATGGTTGTGCAGCAGGGTATTATTCAATTTCCATGTGTTTTTGAAGTTATTGCTGTTTCCTATGCTATTTATCTCCAGTTTAACTGCATTTTGTTTTGTTAATATACAGGGGATAACTTCAACTCCTTTGCACTTAAGCATGTTCTATGAGCTAGTATGTAGTCTATTTTGGAGAATGACCCATGTGCAGCTGAAAAGAATGCATATTCTGATTTTGTGAGTTGGAACACTATGTAGATATCTACTAAATCCATTTGTTCAAAGACTTGCTTCATTTCTGTTATTTTGTTGTTATTTTTTGTTTGTTTTGTTTGCCTAGATGATCTATTTGTGACAGTGGAGCATTGAAGTCCCCTGCTACAATTGCATTAGTGCTTATTTCATTTTTCATATCTATTAATATTTGTTTTGTATAGTTGGGGGCAATAGTATTCAGTGCATATATATTTATGACTATAATTTCTTACTCTTCTATCATTCCCTTTACAAGGATGTAATGGCCTTCTTTGTATCTCTTCATTAGTTTTGGTTTGAAATCTACTCTGCAAATAAGATAGCTACCCCACTTTTTCTGGAATCCTGTTGCATGGAGACTTTCTTTGTAGATTAAGTGGGTTTCTTGTATATAGAATGTTGTTGAGTTTTGCTTCTTAATCCATTCTGCTAACCTATTTCTTTTGATTGGTGAAATGAGGCCATTAACATTGATAGTTATAACTGTTATATATTGACTTTTCATTGTCATATTATTTTCCTGTTGTTGGTTCTTTTATTTTTTATTTTTCTATCTCTCCATCTAATTTCTTGCCATCTAACTGGTATATTTGTTCTATTTTCCATTATGGAGTTATGGCCTTCATTGGCTTTTTCCAGGATATTGTTTAGAATTGTTTGGAATGCTGGTTTAGTGGTCACAAAATTTCTCAGGTGTTGTTTGTCATGGAAATATCTTATTTCCCCCATCAGTTTTGAAAGATAGATTTTCAGGATACATCAGTCTTTGTTGGAGGTTTTTTCTTTTATGACTTGAAATACCTCAGTTCTGGCTCTCCTTGACTTGAGGGTTTATGTTAATAAGTCCTCTGTGATTCTGATTGGTTTTCCTTTGCATGTGATTTGATTATTTTGTCTAACTGCTGGTAATATTTTGTTCTTCTGTTGGGTTTCTGGGACCTTGATTATTATATGTCTAGGCATAGTTTTTTAAAAATCATGGCTAGTTGGAGTCTTATATGCTTCATTTATCTATATGTGAAATTTGCCTATGTTCAGGAAGTTTTTTGTCATTTATACTTTGTCCTGCTATTTTATGGATTAGTATTGGTGTTATATTATTCTTCTTTGCATTATCTAAGATTTGTTGGATTGATTTCGCATGGCTCCTTACTGTTTTTAAGAGATCCCTCATTTCATAGTCACTGGATGCAATCCTATCTTCTATATGTGAAATTCTATCCTCGCATTTGCTCATTCTTCTGTGAATGCTTTCAGTAGAGTTTTTCATAACCTGGATATCTGTTTGAATCTGTTTCATGGATTCCATTTCTTTCCTATAATGGGTATTCAAGATTTCCATTTCTTTCTTATGCTGGACCTTCATGGTTTCCATTATTGTCCTGAGCTCATTCATGTTTTTATCTGTTTCTGTCCTAGAGTCTCTAATTATGTCTTTCATTCTGCTCACCATCTCTGTGGTGATCTGGGAAATCATTTCTGTTTTAAATTTTTCTGGAGCTTTGCTTATCTGTTTTGTTACTTCTGTGCTATCAGTTCTGGATGTCCAGATGGTTGATTGTCAGACTTTTCCACTTCATTTCCCTTAGAGTTTACCTTTGGTGAGCTGGAAGTTTGTGTTTGTGCCTTGTTTAAATGTTTTCTCATTTGTATTTTTGTTGTTGGAACTGTCCTTTGTTTCTGAGTTAATACTTGATCTTCCAGATATAGCTGGTCTTTAGGCTTTGAGTCTGTAATGTCTCTGAGGCATTCTAATTTCATTATATCAGGGAGGATAACTGATAAGATCAATGACAACACTTTAGCCCAAGTTACATAATCAGCAACACAATAGCATCAAGCACAGTTTAGGAGTGACAATTTGTGGTAATTCTTAGCCTATCACCTTTAACTTTGTGAATTAAATCAAAATTGAGGACCAGCCCAAGATATGTTTATAGTGCATAAACTCTTCAATATAGCAACTTTCCCCTTTGGTATGGGGACATTGAAGTAGTTGAGGAGTATTGATAGATAAGATAGAGAAAGGTTCAGAAGTTAGGTCAGAGGACATAGGAAGATCACACATACTCTAGGAATCTGTTGAAGAGAAGAGAAGACAGGACAAAATATGCACAAGAACAGAAGTAACAGCAATAGGGAGGTAGAGACTATAAACACTTTCTTTTGAAACTAATATCAATGGAGAGAAGCAAAAGGAGAAGAAAATAAAAAGAAAGACAATGAAAAATTCAAATTAGCATAGGAACAGGAACAAAAAGGGAGAGAAATGAAGTGGGGATAACAGCAAAGTGGGGATAACAGTAATACCCATCATGTAGATATTTTCTCTGAGAGTTGCATGAGAGTTGAATGAGACACATGATGCAATATACCTACAGCTAAGTGTTCAAGAAATGATTTCTGTGGCCATATATTAAATAGGATAATTACTAACATCAAATAAAGCATCATTTAAAGTACTTCAGATGTTTAAAAAGTGCCACTAAATCAATGTTACTAGTATTAGGTTGTAATTTTAGTTAATTAAATATATTTGAATTAGATACAAATTTGAAGCATATTCAGAGTTCATGCAATTAAGCTTTCTGAAAACTATAAACAGGTTTTAATGTTTATCTCCATTAAATTAAATATGCATCCCATTGTTCAAGTTTAATACCTTATCAAAACTTCGTCTTAATATTTAAGGCAATAGTCTTAGTTTTCCAGTTTTGTAAATATTACAAACATGCTTATATATAAACCATTCATAATTCTTCAATATGTGAACATTATTTTGCTCCATGTTACTGCCAATGAATTATTTAATCAATTATGTTTCTTCTTTTTTTCTTAAACAGTACAATCTCTCCATTTTTGGAGGTTTTATTTATGTTCCTCATACTCACAGAAGCAAAGGATTAGGCTAAAGCCTACTGAAAGACTTTTCTGTAAAGGAAAGGTTGTCTCCAGCTCAATTTATACTGGCTAGCAGTCTAGTTGAAGTTGGCCTTTTACATATCTGAATTAGTTGTAAATACAAAACTTCTATAGTGGTGTCATGCAGTCTTATTGACTATATTTAGTGAGGTTTTTGGTAGTAACTGGGGGAAAAGACCCTGCCAAAAATTATCACCAAATTTGCACTTATTGTGGATTTAGGCACTTTATATTAGGAGTGACAGTCTTCACCAAAGCTATATTATATTGGTAGAGAATGCAATTCAGGAAATGAGAAATAATTCTATTCAATTTAAATTTATTGATTTTCCTGTTACAGCAAAATGCATAAACGTATATCTCAGTGCACAAAAATTTGGGCACATGATTCACCCTTATTCTCACAGATATTCTGGCCCAAAGCTATTTATTCAACTTATTACTGTCATGTGGACTTTTAGCTCTATTTAATGAAAATTCTTATCTCTTCCACATATACATATTACCACATATTTCTGAATCTTTGTTGTTTCTCTTCCGTCCTGTCTAGAATGTATTCTTTAGGCCCTCACTATTTACAAATCATAATCCAAAAGTATCCATAAGTAAACCTCTTCCAAAATGATCTTATGTCCTTTCATATTTCTGTGAGGTCAACTGTCTTACCACTTTCTTATCATTGGAACAAGATACCTGACTTTGGAAACTTAAGAAGGAGATTTTGATTTTAGTTCTCAGTTTCAGTCCATGGTCAGCTGGCTCCAAGCAGGAACAGGATGGTAGAGGGTCATGGTGGAGGAAAATGTGCTCAATCTATGGCATCCAGGAAGCAGAGAGAGAGAAGGAGGGAACCAGAGACAAGAACACACCCTTTCAGGTCATGTCCCCAGGGTCCCATTTCCAATCAGGCCCCACCTCCTAACAGCACACTCAGCTACTGAAGTTATCAATGGAATCCACTGATGAATAAGCACCTCCTTGATCCAATCACCTTCCAAACACATAAGACTTTGGAGGCAATTTTAGATCCAAACCATAACACCAGTGGTCCCCAACCTTTTTAGCCCTAGGGCCCAGTTTCATGGAAGACAGTTTTCCATAGATGGGAATTGGACATGGTTTCAGGATGGTTCAATTGCATTGTATTTACTGTGCATTTTATTACTGCCCTGTAATATATAATGAAATTATTATATAACTCACTACGATGCAGAATTAATGGGAACCCTGCACTTGTTTTTCTGCAACTAGATGGTCCCTCTAGAGGTAATCTGAGACAGTGACTCCTCAGATCATCAGAGTCTCATAAGGAGCAAGGGACCAAGATCTCTGGTATGTGAAGTTCATGGTAGGGTTCATGTTCCTATGAGAATCTAATGCAGCTGTTGATTTGACAGGAGGTGGAGGCCAGGTGGTAATGTGAGAAATGGAAAGTGGCTGCAAATACAGATAAAGCTTTGCTCCCTCACCTGTTTTTCACCTCCTGCTGCACAGCCCAGTTCTTAACAGGTCTTATACTGCTCTATGAGCTGAGGGTTGGGCACCCCTGAATTTGACTATAGGGCTTGTGATATATATTTTATCTATTGATTATTTCATTTACATATGCTTTCAGTTCCTAAATAATATGCCACTAATCTAGTGTTAATGATAGACTCTATAAAAATGTTTGAAATAGCATTTTGGTAGAAAATTATAAAATAATTTTAATTGAGACATAATACTTTTGCATATTTATGTTTAATGATCTGATCCGGATGAATAACATATTAATCACCTCTAATATCATTTCTTCATGGTAAGAACATTCAAAATCCTCTCCTAATTATTTTGATATTGGAATATGTTACTGTTAACTATAGTCACTCTATTGTGCAGTAGAACACCAGAAGGATGTGTTATTTACATGAAATAGAGTACTAATCTACCATAAAGTATAAACTGAGTTACTTATAGAAAAATAGATGCACTTTGAGAACATAATGTTAAGTGAAATAAATCAGACACACAAGATTAAATATCAAATAGTTTCTCTTATATGAGAAAACCAAAATATAAATAAAGAGTAAGATAAAATATAATATGAAAAAGAGAAACATCTTTTGTAAAAGGGAAGGGGACCAAGAAATGGAAGACGGGGAGAGAAGGCATAGGGAAAGGGACTAAAAAAGAATTAAGATGTGTTACGTACATGTACCAACTCCTCTTAAGCATAAGCATAAGTATTGCTGTAATTCTTATGTAATGCAAAAATATTAAAAAATAAAAACAAAAAAGAAAGAATAAGAATGTATTGCTCTTATTTAATTGTAACTTTGTCCTCCTTTACTAAACTCCCCCCATCCTTTACTGCCACCTGACCTTCATTTATGGTATATTTCAGATTTTCTTTCAGAAAATAGCTTTTCTGAAGATTATGTAACCAAATTGAAATTTCTTACACTATCACATTGACAATGATTTAACATTTGACAATTAAAGTACAACAAACGATTAGAAAATGTCTACTACAGGGATAACAATTAGCTATTACTTGGATTTAAAAAAAACATTTATGCTTGCCATTTTCTCTACAATTTAAACTTTTCTCTGAGAGCATTTCTTTCCTTTCTCAATTGAGTGTCTGGTTTCCCACTTTTGTACTTCGTTTCTGGCATATTTGGTTTTGTGGATATTATACTCCCTTTAGCATTCTAGTATGTATTTCTGGGCTCTAAGAGGAGTATTAGCAATCTTAGTTATTATTACTTACTGAAAGTGTGAAAATGAGTACAGCCTCAATTCAGCAAATTTATGCTTGGAATAAAGTCAACTCTGCAATAACACAATTGTTTTGTCCCCAAGAAATCTTGAAATCTTACATTATTAATAATCACAATGTATAAACAATTGATTGCAGGGAAGGATGTTAGAATCGAGACAAATTACAAGGTTATTTTTGCTGTAGGAATTTCAGTAATGCAGATATTTAAAAGGTATGAATAATTCATATTTGTAATATAAAGATTAAAGATTAATCAATAAAACAAAAATTAGATATAAAATTCTGAGTAAGCCCTGTACATTTTAAATTATGAAAATAAATGAACTTGTAATGAATTATTATTATCCCAAACAGTTTTTATAACCCATTACAATGAGAAAGATCAGATTAAAATCAGATGTTCAAAAAGCACATTACATCAAAATTAATTTACATTCACAACAGCCAATGATTTTAAATTATAAGTAAAGAATTAAGAACTTTAAGTCAGATGCTTACCACTTTTTTAAAAAATAATCTCACCTGTGATGCTAGTTTCAGGGTCTAATTCTTGTATAATCAACAACAATTTATATACTAAAAACTAGTGTCAATCTGTTAGTCAGTTTTTTATTGCTGTGACAAAATACCTAAGAAAATCAATTTAAAGGAAGGAAAGGTTTATTTTAGCTTATGAGCTCAGAGCTTTCAGTCTATGATCACTTGGCCTTGGGTACTTCCAAACCACAGCCTCCATTGTGGAAATTCTGATATAGTTTAAAAAAAAAGGTAGGACAAGTGCTAGACAAAAGGAAGTGCATTGTAGCAATTTTTTAAAAAGAAAAAATTTAGAAACCTAAAATAGCAATTGGACACTGCACAAATACATCACCTTTTGAGAAATTTCTGTATGTAGGTATAGTATGAATAAAATTGTGGTACATTAGTAACCAAACATGGCTATAGTATAGCATGCATGTCATAGTTCCATTTTAAAAATTTATATTTACATTTATTTTTTAAAACTGATTATCTCTACCTTCTGGAATTATGTCTACCTCATGATTTGAAGGTCTCAATTTTGTTTTCTGGAGTAAATATGGATTTCTTGGCTAAGAGTTACAATAAGTAATTTTTGTAATAATTGTTATAATTATTACATAGTTATTAAATAATTAAAACAGAATTCATATTCCCTATAGCACTGTAGAAATTGGAATAAAGCTTTTGGGAAGTGGGAAAAATTTAAAACAATCAAAATGATTTTTAAGTAATTGAATTAATATTCTATCACTATAACTGACTCAGCAAAACATTATTATAGAAAACATTTAACACACAAAATATGTCATTAGCAAATATATTATTTATAGAATGCATTTAAATTTAATCAACTATATTCTGTGTGTTCTTAAGAATAATTACAGAAATATTATATCTAGAGAAAAGTATATTGTTTATATTTTCATAGTTAAATGATCAAGCTGTGAAAAAGGATCATTAGGATACAGGTGTGGTGGCTTTTCATGATAAGAATTAACTTTTAAAAAATAATATGATATTCCTTTTTTTAGCCCCTCTTATGTTGTACATTTAGAGCAAGGTGCCAGGGCTGTGAGTACAGATAAAACATAGCCCTTCTCTGCCAGTCACTATCGTTCAAAGGAGAGACATTAGAAACTCAATGATGTTTGAAGTTTGCCATCAGCATATCCTTAGACAAGTGCTACAGGAGAATAGAGTCAGCTACTATGATTTCAGCCCTATGGGGGACAGGGAGGCTTTATTAAGAAAGTAAAATGTAAAGTGCTCCATGAAGAATGTATAGATTTACTAGATGAAGATTGGTAACAAGCAGAACAGTGAAAGGAAAAGGAGGAAACATGTAACGTGTCTGGTGTGTTACACAGGCATATGGGTGTCTGTATGTGTTGGTAGATTTGTATCAGAGAGTGAGCATGAGAGGGTGTGGAAAGAGTGGCTAAGTTAGCAAATGAAAGCATTTAGCTATGAAAGTACAAAATAGAAAAGGCTAAAAGGACATGAAATCTGAAAATTGCAGTTCTTAAGATAGAGGTAGATGGTTTCTGTCAGTTAAAATTTGTAGCAGGAAGAAAATCAGCATCTACTGAGTTCCTCTGTGTGCCCTTAAAGCTATTGTTTCATTTAGCTCTTATCTCTACCCTAAGAGCTTGATTACTCTCAATTTATACTCCAGGAAGTGGAGCTTCAAAAATTGATCTAGTTCATAGAAACAGGAAAGGCAGCATTCAGATTCACTCAAGATCCAGCTACTGCCAAAGTGGTATTTTATTTTTTTTCATTTTACCACCACGTCTCTCTGAAATACTGACATAATCACTATATTCCAACAGACAGTGGAACACATGCACACCCTCCTCCCCTTACACACAGACCATCACATAGCCTAGCACATTGTAGGTGGAAGCAAACGAAGTGAGCTACATGTGTGAAAACTTCCAAACTGGACTGCTCTATCCAGCTTTGCTTTTGGGATTGCTACTGTGATGGGAACGTACAGCTTTACAACTTTGAGAACCTTGCTGCTTTCCTACTATAGCCCATAGCAGTCAGGATAAGACAGGATTTCTTGAGCTGGCAAAAACCAAACAAACAAACAAAAAAAACCCAAGCTCATTGCCTGAAGTACAGAAATACATATAAAGATATTTGTCCTCTAACAGCTACTTCATGATTTACAAAGAACTGATTTACCATTCAGTTTGGTCACGACGCCACTGGTGTTTGAGACTGTAAGGGCAGCTTCCCCTGGGCGTGGGTCAGATAAGTGCTCTGTGTTGCCTGCCTGTGTGAGCCTTTGCTGGGCCGAATAAGCTCATTCACCCGAGAGATGACTGTGCAGTTGAAAAGACCTGAAGCACAAAGATGTCACTTGAGTTTGCCTGTTTTCCTCTTTTCTTCCATGTCCTGCCACGAGCCCTGAAATGTGCTACTACATTTGGAGAGATGAATACCAGCATCTGCCAAGACATTAAGATACTGTATTCTGCTTCTTCAGTTGACTTCAGTTTACTTTTAACATAGTAAACAGCCCGTTCTGTGAAGACGGTTCCAGCAAAAATTCCTACTTCCTTTCTCATCAGACCGGTTGTGATTTTACAAGGGAAGTTGTTTTTCTCCTGTGGTAGTGATCCTTCCAGTCCTCTTCCACACCGACAAACTGGTCTGTTTTATGTGAAACTATAATCACATTATCCCCCTGATTAAAACTGATCCAAACGAAAATCATCATGTAATACTCAGACTGTATTTCATTCCCGGCAGGGAGAAGAACACTTTCTGGTCCATTTGAACCCTGTACACGCTCAAAGATTAAATTCATTTAATTGGGCACATCGACTAATTTTTTCTTTGAGCAGACAGCGATTCATGAGTTGGGAAGCACCAGATCACACACGTTCCACTGGGGATCAGGAAGAGGAGCAAGAGGGAAAACTTTTATAATGAAAGTGTTCATGGAAGCAACATGGAAAAAATATATGTTGTTGGCTAAAGTGGAAAGTCTCTAGACAGAGGTTAGCTTTTCATTTCTGATTGGTGAACCATACGTTTCATTTCACTGTTCATACTGGGCTTCACTTTCCTTATGTAGGAACCCAAGGCATAGGCATTTCTGCCTAATGGTCTCACAATTGAAACTTTTAAAGCATGTTATATTTGCTGGGTTTTTTTTGTCATCTTTTTCTAGTTGGTGTTCAGATTCATAGACTATGTCTTATACAGTCTCATGTAAACTGTTTCCATCATTTGCACAATAAAAATAGTGGAAAATATTAATGAACTAGTTGAATATTAAGTGGGTTATTAAATTATAAATAGATGAACTAGAGTTATAAAATCTAAGTAGAAGGTTGAGCATCAAGGATTTGGAAGTAGAGACTGTCTAGTTGTTCTATATAGCATCTGATTAGAGCTAATGAAAATGATGGAGGTTTTTAAAAATTAATATGTAAGGATCAGCCTCTGATACAGCCTTTCATGGTATCCATTTGAACTCATGGGACAGTCATGTCATCAGCCTGCAAGCAAAGGAGGCTGAGTAGTGATGAAGGAGGATGGTGTAAGAACCAAGAAAAGCATAATTAATAAATGAAATGGTACATTTGCATCCTTATTTACCCTACGCTTAGTGAAAAAAATCATCTTATTATATGGGTAACATTTAGGATTTGAAAAAAAATCTATTTGTTCTTGAGATAGTCAAATACCGGAACCCACCTTTCTTCTGAGTCTCTTAAGCAGTGATTTACCTCAGAAAAACCAAAGTTATTCAGAGACATTTTAGAGAACTCTCTGAGTCACCTTTTCTTTATGTGGAGGAGTCTTTAAGAGAAATCTAAGAACTCTTTTTTACCAACATTTTCCTACATTTGAATAGTACAAAATTAACACGGAATAATTTAATACTTTACAGTCCTCACCCCTTTCTCCTTATATGAGGTTGTACTTTCTGCAATTTCAGTTACCCAGTAGTGGTCTAAAACCATTAAGTGGAAAATTTCAAAAGTAAATAATTTGCAGGTGTTAAATTGTGCACTTTTTTGGCTAGTGTGGTGAAATCCTGTATGATTCTCTATCTTGTCTGGATGTGAATAATTCCTTTGTCCACTGTATCTTATATGTTATATATATGTTATATATGTTAGAATATATATATATATATATATATTATATA
>NW_022900945.1:32272545-32308158 GCF_012274545.1 Fukomys damarensis | reverse complement strand
AATATATATATATATATATATTATATATATGTTAGTATATATATATGTATATATATGTGTGTTACTAAGCAGCGCTCTTTTTTATGAGATCAGTTATTGCAGTACCTTTGTGTTTGTGTTAAAAAACCTTTACATAAGGGCCAGGGATTTAGCTCAGTGGTTCAGTGGCCTGCCTTGCAAGCGCAAGGATCCAAGTTCAATCCCTGGTACCAAAAAAAAAAAAACCAAAACCAAGACAAAACAAAAAAAACCCCTTTACATAGTAGCTTAACGCTATGTCATGATTCTTGTTATTTCCCTCATTTTAACTCATCACATAGGTATTGTATCATCTCACATCATCACAAGAAGGATGAATATAAAACAAGACATTTTGAGAGAAAGAAGGACCACATTCACCTTACTTTTGTCACAGTATACTGCTACATTATTCTATTTTGTTATTAGTTGTAGTTACACTTATTGGGCTTAATTTGTAAGTTAAACTTTATCATTGATATACATATATAGAAAAACTGCTCTGCAGTTTCAGTATTCACTGGAAGTCTTGGAATGTATCACTGTGGACAGTGGGGCTTATAGTAATAGAATTTCCCATTTAGTAGTCTTAAATGTTAACTTCAACTAGTTATAACAGATGCATTACCACATCAATATGATAGACTATTTGGGAAATCTTCGTAATAAATATTCAAAAGGTGCTGATAAAGGAAAGCTTAGTCATTTTCAGATGTCACAAATTATATATCTAGGTAATATTTCTTATTGATGATAACTGCCATAGGCCTTGGGTCACACCAGAATCCCTAAAAAGAGAGATAAATGTGTGATATCTGATGACTGGTACTTATTTAAAAGTTTCTTATAAAACATAATTTGAATAATTTTAAAATTTATTTTCTAATTTAGAGAAAATAATTCATGTTTGTTATTGCTCCTTTATTTTCAGATAACTTTGTAGAGCAAAGTAAGTTGAGCTATTTCAGCCTAAATCAACGTGGACACTAAAGCGAAGGCTTTATCATTAGGCAATGGGGACTAGGCAGAAAGAGCCGAATGTCCCCGAAGAGGTCCAGTTGTAGGAAAAGAATAGGACGAATTTTATGTCAGATACATGATGAAATGTTTGTTGATATGAATGCCTTTGTTTCCAAAAAAGTGTTAAAACATCAATTTGAAAGCTTGGATTCATTTTACAAGAAATCCTAGCTTATTTGTTCCTTAGAGATGAGGACCACTAAGTCCAGCTGTTTAGCTGAACTTTCTTCTATATTTCCATCTCAGCATATAAAACTAATAATTTAGCTCCCAAAGTGATCCTTTTTCAGTTTTTCTGTCTTCAGAAGAAGAGCATCACTCAATTTGTAGGCTAGAAATTTATGCATAACTTATGTTTCTTGCTTTCTTCTGTGCACATTTAATCTAGCACCTCAGAAAGACCTACTAAATATCTCTGAAATGTTTTCTCCTTTTGCTACTGCTTCCATCTTAGTACCTTCCACCATGACCTGTTTCCTAGGACAGACTATGAAAATGGTTTTATCTTTGGGCCCTCTCCAGATTCTGGTACTGTGGTCTGAGTGTCTGATATCAAACTAAATAATGTCATTTTCTTTTTCAAAATCTTCCGGTGGTTTTCAATTTAAGGTGAAAAGTAAATGACCAAAATAGATTGCAAAATCCTGAGCAGTCTGGCCCATCTCCCTCTCCAGCCTCCTCCGCGCCCACTCGCGTTTCTTCAGCATCATAGCCTTCTTTCAGCTCTGCACACTTACAACCTCCCTCTCTCCCATCACTGGGCTTCTGCAGTTGGTCTTTTCCTGCCTGGAAGACTCTTGTGTCCGCTTGTCACCTGATAAACTGGCATCCTTCAAATTTCAGCTAAGCCACCTATAACCACGACCTTGTACTCACTCTTATAGCACTGGTAATAGATATAGTTAAAGATTTGTTTACTTAGTAATCTGTCCTCTGTATTGGAATGTCAGCCTTTTAATGGCAAAGACCAGGTTTTGTTTGTTCATTAGCATGACTCCAGAATTCAGTGCAGTATTCTGTATATACTTTATCATCAATCTCTGTTGAATGGGAAATGCCGTGATTGATATGATTAACATCTATTGACACTGGAGAAAATACATTTTTTGAGTAATGATTACTGTTAGAAAGAAACGTGAAGTTTTCCAGATAACTGCATTAAATATTATCTATTCTAATACTGTTTTTGATCATGTATAGGAGTGTTTAGGAATGTTTTTCATTCTTAAAAACTACCAAAATGGCGTTACACATTTGTATTCTTTTAGGACATGTAAAGCTTGAAATATGCTTTTTGTGTACCTCCAATTATTGTTCATTTTTTATTTTCTCAGAAATGAAGGATATTTTTCAGAAGTATTTAGGCCAGTAAATGCATTAAAGGGAGCCTGTGTGATATACTGAACTTGAGATTTAGAACTAGCCCTGTTTGGCTTTGAATCCTGGCAGTGTTCCTTTTTTAAAAAAAATATGTATAACATTTGGGTAAATGTGGATTAAAGTGAGCTGTAACTAAAAAGAAGTGAGAAAAAAGGATGGGAGGAGGACACATTCTTCACACTGCGACATTTATATTAATGGCTTTTAAACTGGCTCAAAGAACAAAGTGAGTATTTTTAGTCTGTGATTTAGTGGTTACTTGATTTTAATTTTCTTAAGTTATTCATCTAATCTTTCTTCTTTGGGGGAATTTGTTTCATTTATTTACTTTTTTTCAGGAGCGGTGAATCCATGTTTATGCTACAGTTGTTCACAGTGTGCTCCTTTAACATTACCTAGTTTAAAAGGAGAAGATAAGGGGGATACTGCAAGAGTGGTAATCGCATGATCTCTTGCTTAGTTTATAAGTACTAACATGGATAATGAGCACAAGAGGATGCTGAGATAGTGAGGAGACTGTGATAATCTTGAATTCCCTCCTTTTATTAAAGAAGGACACAGCTAAAAATATTACACCAATCATTTGGCTGTGCTTGCCTTCAGGTCAGACTGTGCCTGGATTGTGGACCAAGGTCTGGTCAGTTTTGGCTTCTTTGCTTTCCTTTTCCTTCAGACATAGACATTGTTATCTTGGTGCCTACTTTTTAACAGGTAACTTTGAAGTATTGTGGATGAACACCTCAGCAAAGGGGAGCACAAGAACATTCACTAGCCAATCAAGAAGAAGAATTATTGCAATAGTGCAGCTCTGTTCCGGAGCCACGACAACAAATATGAAGTCCGTAGATGATAAAAATAATTAATAATAGGTAATTGTACCCATTACTCAATTTTTATTTTTAAACATAGTTAAGGAAAGGGAGTAATTTCCATATCCAAATAAATACATATATGCATGTTAAAGACACTTCAGTGGGCTGTAGATATGCCAGTACTAATTTTTCCTTGACTAATGTCTTGCAACCAATAATCACAATTTGTTTGGCTAGCAATTATTTGGTGCCTATTAGAGGCTGGAATTGCAATAATTATTTTACATGCTTAATTACTTTTTTTTCAGGTAGGTTTTTAAGCTGTGTTTTCTACATGAAGAAAATGAACTTGGGAGAGATTAACTTTCTAAGATCTCTGAGACTTAGTAAAGAATGGGGGCATATTTTGAATTCCAGTTTACTTGATTCTGAGGCCTTTGATCTTGACTGGTAGTCAGAAGTCAGCAGAGAAAAATTGAGAGGGGTGAGGTCAATGCAAGATTGATTTTGGGTAATACAATTATTTTATGTATTCCTCTGCATTTGATTAACATAGGCAGTGCGGGTTTAGGAAGCTGTTTGCCGCTGTGCTGTCTTTGGAGAAGCTTCTCCGTATGACCCTCTCTGCTGATGAGTGCTACCAAAACTCGGTAATAGCTATGTGATCACCTAAGCAGTTTGTTGCCACGAAAAGCCTCCAGACTAAGAAAAGTGTGAGAACTGATGCTGCTACTACATAAATTAAATCAACTCACACATTCAGCAAAGCATTTGGAAACTATCATGTGTCAGATGAGAGTTTAAGAAACACAGAAACAAACAGAATAGATTTTCTGTCCTACTCAAGCTCATACTCCACTCTGTAAGTCACAAGAAGAGTTGGTGAGGTATGGAAATGGATAGCTGCAATAATAAGCTCCGTTACATAGTAAAGACATGGAAAAGTACTCTCGGAACATGTAAAGGGGCGGACATAGGACAGGGTCTTTAGATCTCTGAAATTGTAAGGAATTGTTCCAGAGAAGTTTACAGTTGAATATGAGATTGAGTGCTTCAGGTGGACTAGGAATGGAATGAAGTATTTGGCATTCTAGAAAGAGGAAATAATATGTGAAAAGGTATCTGGTGGCTGTAAACAATTTGTTGTTATTGAAATGGAAGGACCATGTGTAGAAATAGGAGACAAAATTGGAAGGGTCAATCAGAGGAGTATAACCGAAATTTTGGGTTTTCCCATAGATATATGTATATCTACATCTATATCTCCATATATCTACCTTTTATATATCCTTTTTTATTCTTTATATGGGATATCACTTGAAGTAGAATAGTGACATCAACAGAGTTATATTTTAAAGGATCACTCTGAATCAGACATCACTACTACAGGAAACACTGGGAAGGATTACAGTCTGCAGAATTAAATCTTGCTTGTTTAAGGAGAATGACAATTATTGTTAAAAAGGAGACTTGTGTAACTCCCATAATACTCATATGCAGGAATATATGTACAGGGACTACAAAGCCAGACAAATCTGTTTATGAACACCTTGAACTGTTCTAGCAGAAACATCACACCCATCTCTAGTGCTCTCCTTGGCATCTCTAATGCTCTGTCCTGGACATGAAAAGCTGTGCACCTCTGCTGTATTAGGGTTTTCCAGAAAAAACACATCAACATTTGCACAGATATCTTATCTTTTTATATCTCAATCTCTCTCTCTCTCCTTCCTTCTTTTCTTTCTTCCTCCCAGTCTCTCTCTCTTTCTTCCTGTTATCTATGTAACTAAGCTATAATGGGTGATAAAAACACACAATGAATAATTTTAAAACTTATTAAAGTAAAAGACACATTGCCATTAATTCCCCTCAAAATATTCTCCATTACTCTGGACATACTGATTCCATTATTCTTGTCACTTTCAGAAACGGTTCTGGAATTCCACTTTGTGTATTTAGGTGGTGTGTTACAAAAAAAAACAATGACTATAGCTTCCAAGAGTCATCCAATGGAAAGGCAGGCTTGTAAAAATACGGCATGTTTTTATTCATGTTATTCACCAGATATGGCACCATGTAAATTCTGGCTCTTCCCAAAAGCCAAAACGACCATGAAAAGTCAGTATTTTGAATCAACTGAGGCAACCAGGACAGCACATCACAAAGTATAAAAATATTAATCAGCACTTTAAAAAATCATCAGAGCATCACCTAGTTTGATGTTTGATCAAATATCTGGGCACAATATCTTAGCAAGTTGACATGTAAAAGGCCATCACACCTGCTAAAGCATAGACAAACTAAAAGTGAGCTGGAATGTGTGTGGCATGAGTAACCAGGTACCCTTTGTCTACTCACCATCCACTCAAACCATCTTCACACATCTAAACTTTCAAGCAAGAACAGTAAGAACAAGAACAACAAGAAAAAGTCAACAACCTAAAAGTAAGAAATGTACACTTAAGTACAGTTTGAGTACCCTTGGCTCAAATGAAAACTTACTTATTCTCTAATTAGTGTACCTTGACTTAGCACAATTGTCTGACAGGTTCTGTATGTTCTTTGGCTTGTTAGTCTAGTTTCAATCTGTATATATGATGATTAATTTAATAAGCTCTTACAAGGTAAATAAGTCTGATGCTAGAAAAATAAAAGGGGAGAGATGGAAGGGAAAAAAGAATTGAAACTTGTTATGTACATAGTTAATAGTGTAATAGGAATTAGAAAGCTTTTTGGCACATTTGCTATATGTGCTTGAGAAAAATGTATATTTTCTATTTCTTTTTGGTTGTAGAGCTTTATGTATATTTTCTTCGATCACATTGATTGGCTGTGGTATTGAAATATTCTTTAAGATTCATAACCAAGTGAAGCATGTTGAAAACTTTATTATGAATATGGACTTGTCAAATTCCTCTATAGTTCACTTGATTTACATATTTGAAACTACTTTCTTTGAATATTTAATTTTACTAAAATGTTTAATTTAAATAGTATCTTCTTAATGAATTTAAACTTTCATAATTGTGCATTTATCTCAATGGTTTTATGTTGCCTTGCTTCCCCAACATCGTTTCTATGTGCTTATGGTAACAGAAGCTTTCTTTCTTGGAGGCAGCCCCTCCGTGAGGGCTGGAGCAGGAGCCACTGTGTTCATCCTGTCACCACTCTCAGGGATGGCTTGTGTTTTCTTTGTAGAGTCCTTTTTGTTTGTTTTTGATTTTTTGGTACCAGGGATTAAACTTGGGACCTTATGCTTGCGAGGTAGGTGGTGGAACCACTGAGCTAAATCCCTGCCCCTTTCTTCCTAGAGTCTTACAAATATTTTTAATATTCAGGTTTGCTTTAGTGTGCTTACTGCTGCTTGTAAAGTATTTCTTTCTCTGTGGTTATTATTTTGCTTTTTAATTTGCTATTTTTTCAGGTAATTTTTTTATTCATTAGATTTATTGGTACATTTTAGGTATACATTATGAACGCATTCATCTTTGGGAATTTGTTTCTGTACATGACATATCTTGGTTGTTATTTTTTTCCATCTCACTTCCCTGCCTTCAACCCTCCACCCCTCCCTATATTCACAACTTTGTTTTCTTTTTTTTCCTTCTTTTTTTTATTTATTGGTACATTGTATGTATACATTACATCTACATTCATCATTGGGATCTTGCACCTTTACATGACATAACTTGGTTCTTATTTTTTTTCCAATTCCCCAGCCCTCCCTTCAACCCTTCCACCTTTCCTTGTTTACAAAGATATTGTTTCCATGTTTTTCCTTTTGTCATATTTTTTATTTTCCTTTCTTTCCTTTCCCTACCCCTCCCTAGTTCCCTTCCTTTTTGAAAATTATATTCCTATTTTATATTATCTATCATACATTTTGGTCTTCATTTTCAGTTTCTCACACCAGAGAAATAGTTTGGTATTTACACGTGAGTCTTATTTATTTTACTTAAGAGTATGTCCTCAACGTTCATCCATTTAAGTATAAATGTCTCTGGTCTGTCTTTCTTTATGGCTGAATAGTACTCCATTCTATTAAAAAATTCACATCTTTGAGATTCAGCTATTAAAACTTGACACTATATACATGGGTGTGAATATATTGCTGAGGTATGATGCTTTTAATTCTTTTGGAAACATTCCCAGAAGGGGAATAGCTGGGTCAAACGGGACCTCTAATCCTACTTTTTTGGGCAAGCTTCATACTGATTTCTACAGTAGTTGCACCAATATACACTTTCACCAACAGTGAGAAGGATTTCTCTCCCCATAGCCCCTCCAACATTTGCTGTTGGTTGATTTGGTAACAGCCATTCTTTATGGAGAATGAGGTGCAATCTCAGTGCTGTTTTCATATGCATTTCTTGAATGGCCAGTGATGCTGAACATATTTTCATATGTTTATTTGCTGCTTTTACTTCTTTGTCTGAGAAATGTTTATTTATTTCAGATGCCCATTTTTGGATTGGGTCTTTAAATTTTGGAGGTTTGATTTTTTAAAGTTCTTTATATATTCTAGATAGTAGACCTTTAAGGAACAGCTTGGGAAAAATTTTTTCCCACATTGTGGGTTGTCTCTTCACACTGTTGGTAGTTTCTCTTATTGTGCAGAAGCTTTTTAATAAGAAGAGATCCAACTTGTTGATTCTTTGTGTTAGTTCACATGCAATTGAGGATTTGTTCATGAAATCTTTTCCTACACCAGTGTCATTAAGAGTTCTACCTAACCAGCCAGTTTAGTGTTTCTGTTTTAATATTTAGATCTTTGATCTGTTTCAATTTTAGTTTAGTGCATAGTGAGAGATATCAGTCAAGTTTTAATCTTTGGCAAGTTGAAACCCAATTTTTTTCTGCCACCATTTATTATTTATTATTGGCCATTTTCACTATATTTGTTCTTCCTACCCAGGAGCAAGGGATGCCTTTCCATTCTCTGATATCCTTGTCAATCTCTTTTTTAAGAGTGCTATAATTTTCAGAGTAGAGGTTTTTATTTCTCTCATTAGATTGATTACTAGGTTTTTCATTTTTTGTGTTCTATTGTAAAAGAAATTATTTTTTCAGTTCCTCTCTCACTCTGTTGCTTGTGTTCAGGAAGGTCATTGATTTTTGTGTGTTGACTTTGTATCCAGCTGTTGTTAGATTCACCCACTTTACATTTAATTTATTGTCTTGCCTGATGGGTTCATTGTGTTGGGCCTCATGGGGTTTTGCCCCCCATTGGCTTTTTCTTAATGTATTTTTTTTTCCTCAGGCCTATATTGTATACTGGGCAGGAGACTGGAACTTAACTGCAGGGGTCTTTAGTAGACAGGTGCAGAAGCTATGGAGTCATATTGTTTTTTGTCACTGTGTTCTGTGGTTGGCTGTATTTCTTTCTTTAAGCCATTGGAACTGACAAGTCAGTTTCCTCTTTGTAGGATTGTTTTTGTTGTAATCAGTTCCCTAAAATTTGGGCAAGATGGAAAAATTGATATCCAGCCTCATTTTCCTTCCTAATCAGTTATATCCATGATTTAAAAATACAAGATATTTTAGATACTTATTCCCATTAAAAATACTAACAATCATTTGGTACAATGGCAGGTGATCATTTATCTAAAGTACGAAAGTTATGATTCCATTTGGTATACAGACAAGGTGGTGAACTTGAAGTAATGATCTGTGACTATCTTTCTCAATAGCACATCTGAGTAAAACAAAAAAAAAAAGAAGAAGCAATTTATTAACATTCAACATTAACCTTTGTTTTAAAAGAAATGTGTATGAATTTATTATGTCATTTTTACAAGCATGAGTAATTGGGAGAAAAAAATAATTATCTTACATTATACTGAAACAAGAAAAACTGTAAACAGGATTTTTAGCAATGTTTATCAAGTGTGACAGTATCACCTCAGGGACAGTAAAATTTTCCTCAAATTATACATAATAAAACCCAAATAAATTAAGCATATATAAAATTTTGCTCCAACCAGAAGGGTGTTGATTTTTGTTTTTTGGCCTGGATACTGATTCATCATCCATAAGTTATGTTTTTTTCTTGGGAATAATCTATTTTTTCCTTGTCCATGTATGGATTATGCTTCTCTTATCCAAACCAGTGAGATCTTTGTAAGATTTCTTTCATTCTATTTGAAGAGTGAAATGCAAAAGAGAGAAAAAAAAAGCCCAAAGGGCAAAAGAGGTATCAACATCAGGTACAAAGTATAAAAAATTCATTAAGTTCTCAGGTTGAAGTACAATTACTTGTTCATATTATTCTAAACTTAAAGTTTTAAGAAAAGAATAAACATGGAGCCATTTAAATGGGTAGTAGTTTTCAATAAAGGAAAGTGAATTAAAATACTTTGGAATTTTGAAGGTTAGACTTTTTTTTCTTCTGTTTTCTATTCATTCTTTCATGTCTATTTGCTTAACCTCTTTTGCCAAATTCTCCCTTTTCTTAGAGAAAGTAGATGAGAGAGGGATAGAAAAAGATCTTTTCTATTTTAATGAAAACTAGTGTAGCAAATTTCCATATCCCACATCCTCTGTCTCTGGAAATCCCACAGTGCCACCTGGAACCTGGACACATCACAATGTACATCATATTTCTATCTCTTTCCTCCTCTCCCAAGTGAATTTAAACTATAGAACATAATGCAGTGAACACAAAGTGCAACTTGGAGGTGACAAAATAAGGAACACAATGTCATCAACATGCTCCACACTCCTGAGGACCATATTCAACAGAAGCTCTGGTTTCTAGAATCTTAGTGCCACAATCTTTGTCTAACACCCTATTACTTGGATTCACTCTTCCCAAATCTAACCTGCCAAATTCTTGCACTGCACTCTTTGGAGCACAAGATCTGTCAAAAACAAAGTCTACTCTTTGCCTTTTCTCTAAATATACCCTTCAAGTGTGTGCTATGAAAAGGACCTCTTGTTCCCTGTGACCATTTACCTTTCAGCCTTCTCATCTGGTATTCTGTACTCTTTTACATGCTGGGCATTCAGGTGCAGATGGAAGAGGGGCCAGGGGAGATGCCTGAAAATAGTTTATTTACTGCAAGACTCTAGAAGGGCAGTCATCACAACACCAAGAAGAGATTACATGAAAGTAGAGCCAATGGAGTGGGCTCAACCAAAAGGTAGGGAGAGAAAAGAGAGTGAGAGCCTGTGCCTTTAATGGGATCAGGGTGGAGCACCAAAGCAGAAGGCAAGGGGGGTTTCACTGGTAGGTTTGACTGTTCATAGGTCCCACTCAGAGGAGGTCTGCAAGGAACTTGTGGCAGTAGCCAATCTGGCACACTGATACAGTAGACTGAATGCTCACAGCCTACTTCTGGAGATGCTGAGGTAGCAGAAAACTATGCAGCTTTACAATATTACAGTCTACCTGATGATTAATTTCTCCTGAGCCTACAAAAAATGGAGGATAGTTGTTCTTGTTCCTCATCACAGCTTCTAGGTTGTTGGTAATGCACTCAGCGTGAGTGGAGAGAAGAGGCACAAACAATGAAACTTCCCTTGGTCAAATGTATCCCCTGTTGCCCTTGGCCCAAATATTTGTTCCTTTTTACTGAAAATCTCTTGGAAATTTTTGCTTATGCCTTGTGTCTACTACTTCATTACCAGTGCTGCAGACTCTAGAACAATCAGCTTTCACAGTGAGTACTTCACTAAAGTGAAGTGATTTTTGTAAAAATTAATGTCCTTAATGAAATTACGTAGCCAACTTGGTAGGCACATCTAACCTCTTCTCTTGCTGTGTTTTCTGTTGAATGCAACAGATGGTCTTTATCTCCTTCTTGAAGTCTGTTGTTCACTTAATGTACAAGACAATACTCTCCTGGCTCTCATTCAATCTCATTGAATAGTGTTTTGAATTTTCTTTTCCATACTTGTCCTCTTCCTGGATACTAGGTGTTGCAGTGTCCATGATTTGAAAAATTTCTCTTTCTGTATTCATTATCTAGTTTATCACATCCAGACATCCATCTTCAAATATCATCTACTTGTCAACATTTCCCATCTTTTTATTTCCTCTGAACTAGCATATTTAACTGATTACTCCCTGGCACTCACTTAACATCTCAAAACAGACTTGATCCTGCCCATACTTTGTCTTCCATCTCTATAATGGCATTTTTCCTCCCGCATATGCTGAGGCCTCTCCTCCATCTCTTGCAATCTCTCAGCAAGTCCTATTTGCTCTACCTTCAAACAGTATCAAGTCTTACAACTCACTACCTCCATAACTGCTGTCCTACCTTAGGCTATTATCATTTCTTTCCTAGGCTATTGGAATAAGTTTGTAACTTCTCAGCTTTGACTCTGTGATAGTGATAGTTCTAAAATGTACATCACACCATGTCATGGATGAATCTTCAGTACCTAGAATGCTTTCTGGAATATAGTTGACATTCAATAAGAATTTGTTGCATAACCAAACAAAAATCTTGTTTAGGAAAAAAATTAAATACACAGTTAATCCCAGTCCTAGTTTCAAAAAATTTAAATTTTAGTGGACCATCATATATTGGGCAGGTAGGTACTGGAACCTGACTACAGGGGTCTCTGGCATCTATATATGTATATATGTATTAGTTTCTTTAGCAGCCCCACCTCATTGTCACTCATAAACTGCCTACCTGAAGTTTTGGGAAACCATGGCTCCTCTGTTGTTGTTCTTCCTTAACTAATCAACAATTTAGTAACTTAGAATATGATATTGAGGATAAACTTGTGGATATCTGCCAAGATAGACTTTATCAATGTCCTCTTGCATGCTCTCTACTATCCAAAAACAGAACTCATTGACAAGAAATGGCACATTAATGGGTTTATATGGTTATGTTACTTAACTCTGTAGAAAACAACACATTTGTGCTGTAACTTAAAGTGTCAGACATATAGAAATTCTAACATACATATAACGAGTAAATATGGTCAGAGAGGGTTAGGAATGGGCTAACAGAGCTGTGGGGAGAACCCATGCCAGGTCTCAAGTCACTCCATGTATGCAGCCTGCTAATGCCTAGCATCAGTCATAATTATGACATTCATTATTAAGAAATGTATATATTTTAGGAGGTTAGCATTCCGATTGGGTTTAGTCATTTTCGTTATTCTAAAGTACACATATGACAATAGATGGAGAAGTCTATTTTTCAATGTCTTTGTCTTGGTAAAAACTAAACATATTGTAATCAATCCACTGATGAGTTAATAAAAAAAGAGCCGAATTAAGCCCCCAGGCCTGAAGCATTTAATTTGCCTTGGAATCCTAATTTAGTTAAATGCCAACTCTCCAGGGAAAAACATTATCATGCTGCATTTTACCCTGAAAAACTGTTTAAAGTTATAAAAAATTATGAAGCCCAGAAAGATTAAGTGGTTTTTGGCCTAACTAGCCCTTTGACAAGATTATACTGTGGGCCTGTTTGTTAATCTAAAAAATTACTAAAAAATGGACAAGTTTTAGAGAAAAAGCAATTTATGTATCTGAAAGTTACTTTTCATATGTAGCATAAGCAAATCAAATTGGTAATATCACCTATACAAGTCATTCTCAACATTTTTCCATGACATTATTGAAACAAATGGGTAAAAATAATAGGAAGCTGCTGTCTTTGCACTAAAGCTATTTTAAGATCATGAACTACCTCAGTATGTAAGAGAAAGAAACACTTTTTGCTGTGAAACAATGGATGCCAAGATTTTATGGCTTCAGGGTCAACATCCTGGAGAAATCCAGTCACAAAGAAAGCAGAAAATTTAAGGTTTATATTTAGCACTCTTCCCCTATTTTTGGCTCTACCTGAGTCCAGGAGGCCCATGGCTAACTATGCCATGCTTAGTTTAGAAAAAAGAGTGGAATCCAGGACAGCGTTCTGTGTGATACCAGGAGTGGTTTCCATTAAATAGTCTCAGGGTATTTTGTTGGAGATCCCAACTTAAATCTTTCTGAACTTGACACTAACCTAATGGTATTTAAAAAACTTACTTTGTCTGGATACCTTTTAGTGTTCTTGACTCACAGGAAAGATGACACATTTGTACTTCAGGTCAATGTGGATGGCAGTTGTGCCAGTTAGGAATTTATTTGGAGAATGTAAAGTCATTCAAAATCCAACTTTATTTGCTTAAAGAAATTCGTATTCAATACAGTGGCAGAAATCATGAATACAATGGATTACTAGAAGGAGAAAGTAGCATGTTGCTGAACACTGAATAGAGAAATAATAAAGTGTGGGAAATATGAAGGTGTGCTCTCAGGACCCAGCCCAAGCCTGAAAGGGATCATGAGTCCAAGATAAGGCAAAAGGCTACCTGCTTACAGTAGAGAAAGGGACAGGGACAAGAGAAACAGAACAGGAAACAACTGATTAGATTTAGTTAGGGCTCTAAATCAATGAATCTTAAACTATATGTGTATTTGGATAGAGAATAAAACACAGACAAAAATTATGGAAACAAAACTTATTCTTTTGTTCCAAACAGAATGTTAATATTGCAACTGCCCTGAGAAGTACAAAGTTCTAAAAGGATGGTTCAAAACCAGACTGAAGCAGTAATTTGATTAAAAGAAGTGAGCGCAGGGTCTTTGCTTCGAACTCAAACCCAAAGAAAATGATTTCCTAAATTTAGGGCATCATGTTGAAATGATTCAGAAACTTGCATTTTGATTTGTCTTTGATTTGTTTTGATTCTGCAACTAACTTTTCTTTTCAATAAGAAGAAACAGGCTATATCTTAAAGATTTTTGTTTCCCAGAATGTGTTGAAGTTTCCTAGTATCAAAAGGATTAGACTATGTTTACTTCTACAAATTTAGAATTTGAATTTGAAAGTGGGCCTTTGAAGCACTTGACAATCACATTTGTTTCATCTTTTCACATGGAAAATCTCTGACCATAAGAGTTAATGGGCTTCTGAACATTAACAATATCTAAGGTTTATGCTACTACAAGGATTTTTAATGACATAAAAAGTTTTAGATCATAGTCTAATTTTAGATTATAGTCAGAGATCTTGTTAGTTAGGCATGTGGCACCTAAAATACTATTCAAAGATATAGATGATTAAAGAAATTAGTACTTTGTTGGACATATTTGTTGAAAGGCTGCAGATGGAACTAATTTCAGCATTTGAAAAATGATTTAATTTTATCTGGGCTTCTCCCCAAACAGCTCTTAGCAAAGATGTTATATATGTACACAGAGACTTCAGCATGAATAAAAGATTATCATCTTTTGGCCCCAGGGGAAAGTAAAAACTTTTCTAGATACCACTATATAAATTGTGTAAGACTCAAATCTGATAATGATGATTTTGATGTCACATAATATAACTGCCCAGGCAGTAACACCACTGACACAATTGGAAAAAAAAACTGGAGTTATCCTCAATAAAAAAAAAATAAGATTTCTCATTCTCAGATTGTACCCTTTCAAATAAACTAAGCATGTTATAAAAACTGTGTCCTTTCTATTATTGCATAAGATTTTACTAAATACCTATTGTATAATAGGCTCTTTTTTAGGTATTATAAATTTAGCAATGAAGAAAATGAAATTCCTTTCTTTAGAAGAACATGTGTATGTGTATGCTGAGGAAATAGAAAATATACATATAATAAACAAAATATATAAGCCAATTTCATAATGCAAATAAATTACATAAAGCAAGGTTGGGAAATTGTGGGAGTCCCCTGGGGTTTGACATTGGAAAAGTAACTTCTTCTACCATTGAGGCATTGACACACTCTATGACTCTATTTGGCTTTTCTGAGATAAGGTTCTCAGCTATGCAGATGAGATTGACCTGGAGCTCACTGTGTAATCCAGGCTGGGTTTATGGGATTACCGGTGTTGACCTGGAGCTCTCTGTAATCCAGACTGGTTTTATGGGATTACGGGCGTGCACCACCACACCCGGCTCAAGGACTTTGTTAAATTTGACTTTGTGATGGGAGGAACTCAGATAGTCAAAGATATGATCTCCTCCCTAATATTTCTTGATGCTTCCTGTTGGCCTGCCTTTAAAAGGAGCTGTTTCTGTGTAATAAATTGGACCTCTTGTCTCCACACTATTGAGTGTGCTGTCCTTTCTCAATCCTTACTCCCCAACTTAGGTACGTTCGTGTTGTGACGGCTGGCCCGCCACAGAGATGAGAAGTGTTGTTAGTTAGCTTTCTGTTACTGTAACAAATACCTGAGATAAAACAATTTAAATTTTAAAAAAGGTTATCTTGGCTCATGATTTTAGAGGTTGCAGTCCATGGTCATTGCTAATTGCTTTTGGGCCTGTGCTGAGGCAGCACAGCATGGTGTATACACAGTTACTGTTTGCCTCATGTTTACTGGGAAGAAATAAAAGAAAGAGGAAGGGGCGAGGTTCCCAACACCCATGTTTCAAAGGTTCCATTACCTCCCAACAGTGCCATAGGCTGAGGACCAAGCTGTCAATGCGTGGAACTTTGGGGAGCATTCAGGATCCAAACTATAGTAGGAGGTATGGAGGGGAAATGTTGCAATTTAAACAGAGATTTCCTAGTAATACATATGAGACTATTTTGAACATGACAGCAACATCACACAAAAGCTAATTTCTTTTATTCCTTGAAGAAAATCACAATAAGGCATCTGCATTACAACACATAAACAGGCATCTCTTTTTCAAGTTACATGTAGTTTTGTAATAAAGATTGTACAAAGGTGCAGAGTAGCTCTTTTAAGCCTTGTGTCCTCATAAAGTACTTCTGCATCTGGACCCTAAGGTCTTCCAGTGAAGAGATAAAGCTATGCCATTGGAAGTATACGTCTCATGCTGCTAATAAATTTTCAAGACAGTAATCGAAATGGATGAACAAGCCCAGATATGCTTATCTCTATACTGGTTTTTGAAAGCCTTTGAACGTCAGGTTATCCAATCATACATCTATCTATCACATAACATTTACTAAATGTATGTGACATCCTAAGAAATTTGAGTAAGTGCTGGAACAAAGATTTAACTTTGTGCTCCCTATGTAATTTTAAGAGACATAAAAATCTTATTTGACATTAAAACAAAACAACAAAAAAGCGATCCCTTGAAAAATAGGTTAGTAGATGTGACTATCATGTAGAAGATCTTTAGTTTAATGGTAAATGTGGTGATTCAGGATAGACTTTTATAGAAGATAATTTTTATAGTTTATCTTAGGTATTTATAGTATTTGTACACTGGAATTTGAACTCAGGACCTCATACATGTGAGGCAAGCCCTGCACTACTGAGCTATTCTCTAGCTCTTTCATAATTTTATTTTGAGACAGAATCTTAACAAGTTGTGTTTGGCCTTAAACTTGTGATTCTACATTTTAGCCTCCCAAGTAGCTGGGATTATAGGTGTGTACCCCTGCACTCAGAACATAGAAAACTAAAAATGAAATGGAAAGTATTGTCAGCTATTGAAACATCTTTTAAAGAGTATTGGGGTCAGGGTTGTAGCTCAATGGTGCCGCACCTGCCTGATAGGTGCAAGGTCCTGAGTTCAGTCCTTGGTACCCAGAAAAGAAAGAGTATTAATATGAAAATTTTAATTACTGACATAGTATAAACTATATTTGAATAGAAATAGTTGTATGTTATTTACAGAAACTCTAAAGGTGATCCTGACAGCTTCATATTGTTATACTTTTTCAGATTCTTGTTTTATAATCATGTAATCTCTTTAAGATTATAAATTAATTATAGAAATATCAGATAGATATTTAATTATAAATATTAAGAAATTTAGATACAAGTTCATTTTTTTATTCCTATTCTCAACTACCTCCTTAAAATATCTTATCAATTTTAATATTTTCTTTTATATATTTATGGAATATATATATTATAATATATAATTTTCTTTTGTATAACTAGTCTTCACAATAAATAGGATTATGAGTATCGTTGTAAAGCAGACATTTTTATCTTATTGAACATCTCAGAGATTTTCCACATGTTGTTTGTTTTGGGTATTTTTGGTACCAGGGATCAAATTCAGGACTTTGCACTGGAGAGGCAGTCAGGCAGGCTGCAGAACCATTGAGCTAAATCCCTGGCCCATCCACATGTATAAATATTTCTTTTTCTCATTGAGTTTATTGGTACATTTTAGGTACACAGTACAGTTACATTCATCATTGAGGTCTTGTACCTTTACATGACAGGTCTTGGTTCTCATTTTTTCCCCTTGTCCCTGCCCTCCCTTCACCCCCATCATATGGCCTTTCATAATTGTTCTTTTGTTGGTGGATATTTAAAATTGCTTATATTTTTTATGTCATGCACAATGTTATATTGAATTTTATACTGTGTACCTTCTACACATAAGTATTTCTCTATGATATTGAAGGGTACAACTGCTAGCTTGGAGAGTAGTCACATTTTGGCTTCTAACTGCACAGATAAATGTTTTCCTACATGGAAATGTCAATTTACAGTCTATATTAGTCAATTGCCCATAGCTACAATGAAATACTTGAGGCTGTGTATTGTATAAGTAAAGACATTTATTTAGTTCACAGTTTTGGATCTGAAAGTCAAAACAGTATGGCACTACCTCTGTCAAGGCCCCACAGCATGACGACAGCATTATGGCAGGAACTATAGCGGGAGAGCTCACCTGGTCACACAGTAATCCAAGGAGTGGAGAGACCCCAGTCTTGATCTTCTGTAGCAACCTTCATGAAAGCTAGCCATAGTTCCATGAGAAAAATGGTATTTCCTTCCAAGGACAGCACCTGTAATAACCAAATTACCTCCCAAGAGGCCAACACATAGGCCACTGGGGGAACTCACTCAGACCATATCCAAATCATAGCACAATCCTCCCAGCATACAATAGTATCAACTTCCACACAAACCTACCAAGACCTAGTAGCAATCTCTAAAGTGTTTTGTATTCTATGATTCTTCATTGGTTTGTAGGAGATCTGTGTCTGTTTTGAGGAATAATCTTTCCATTATAAAGACTGAACATATATTTGCCCTATCTGTACCTTATGTATTCTGAATAGTACTCAGTTCTCCCTTGTACAAGTGGATGATATATCCTCCCAGTCTATACATTTTTAATCCTAATTTTTTAGTGCAGAAAAACAAAACATGAATTATTTTCTTTGTGGCCTCTGTCTTTTGTATAGTGCTTTTAGATTTTTTAATTCAAAGTTAAAAACATATTCTATCTATCTATCTATCTATCTATCTATCTATCTATCTATCTATCTACCTATATATCTATCTATCTATCTATCTACCTATCTACCTACCTGCGTACCTATCTACCTATCTATCTCTTGGTACTGGGGATGAAGCCGAGGAACATTCTGTCACTAAGCCTAATCTTCAGGTCATTTCATTTTTTATTTTGAGACAGGATCTCTGTAAATGGCCTGGGCTGGCTTCGAACTTGAGATCCTCCTGTATCAGCTGCCTGAATAGCTGAAACTACAGGCTTGTACCACTATGCCAGTTCATATTGTTCTTTTTAAAAAATAATGTGTTTTATGTTGACTTTTACCCTTACATCTTTAATTCACATGAAATTTATTTCTTGCTAATGGTGTAGAGATTCAAATTACTTTTCTCTCAATTTATTGACTCTTTTTTGTCTTCTTACTGAATTATTTCACTACCACGCTTGGGTAGTGCACATTTATCCATACATGGGCTCATTTCTAGATTCTGTTTAATGGCAATAATCTATTGGTCTCTCCCTGCATCAATACCATAATGTTTTAATTCCTACTTCCTTCTGATTTTACAGTGCCTACCATTCCGCATGTTAATATTAGCAAACTAAATACCATGTTTCCAAGAAAGGATCTTGGCATGGAGTAGGAGTTAAACTGGCATTTATTGAATTTTCTCTGTAAACTCTAAATTGCGTTCAGCAGACTGAAAAAGTAATTCAGTTGATAATATAAATTTGCTTTTCTATTTTTGTTTTGCTTTTCTCTAGATTTCCATATTTGAAATTTTAGTATTGAAGTAAATGCATTTTATTAGTTCCTCTTAAGGGGAAGAACAAGTTTGGCCATCTGACTCTGCATTTGTGAATAGCTCGCTGTGCTTGGAAAAAAAAATTAATAGACTGGAGCCTCTGGCACCTCTTATGGTGAAGTTTAAATAAAAAAGGCAGTTCTTCCTTTTAATCATTGCTTGATTTCTCTAAAGCAAAACATAATTTTAACATTTTGAGCAGTTAAAACTATAAGGGAAAATAAAAAAACATGAGAAAATGAAAAAATGGAAATGAAGTGTTTGTAAAGGGCGAAGGAGTGGGGGGTGAAGGGAGGGCAGGGACAAGGGGAAAAAATGAGAACCAAGACCTAGCATGTAAAGGTACAAGATCACAGTAATGAATGTAACTGTACTGTTCACCTAAAATGTACCAATAAACTCAATGAGGAAAAAAAGCTATATATTTTATAAGTGTTTCAAATTGCTTGATTGGTGATTTAAAAATCTTAAAGTAAATATAAAAAAGAGAATAGACAGCCTGAGATCATAAAATTAAAATAATTAGTACTTTCACTTTCTTCTCTGTTGGTTTACATTAATTAGAATATTTTGAAAAGAAATCCTGAATGTAGTTTGAAAATATTCAGCTATGGTAAGTAGCATAAATAAAATAATCACAAAGACTGTTATGGCCCTAAACAATTAGTTATTTCTCACTGCTAAGAGAAATACAATATTGTTTGGATTTTTTTCAAAGTCATCTGCATTTAGATTAAGACAATATTAATAGAGATAGGAGGAGGGGGTAAAGGGAGGGCAGGGGTAAGGGAAAAAAATGAGAACCAAGACCTGTCATGTAAAGGTACAAGATCCCAATAATGAATGTAACTATACTGCATACCTAAAAAGTACCAATAAACTCAATGAGGAAAAAATATTATAGCAATACATACATATCTATGTTTATGGCAGCACAATTCATAATAGCTAACTCTTAAAGGTGTTTTATAGTCCACCGACCGATGGATGGGTAAAGAATGTGTTGCATTGGCATAATAAAGTGCTACCCAGTCATAAAGAAGGATAAATCAGCGTGTCGTGCTTCGTGGTTTCTCTTATATGTGAAGCCCAAAATACAAGCGCTTGGACAAAAATAAATGATAGATAATAGGAAGTGGAGAGATAAATCTTTCTCAAAGGGAAGGGGATCCAGAGATATAGGGAGGAGAAGGAGAAAAGAGGGAAAGGATGCAAAAAAAATGGAGATTTATTATGGATGTGTACCAACTCCCCTCAAGGAACGTAAAAAACAAAAACTGGAAAAAATACACTTTTAAATCTTTCTCAAAAGCACAGTAAGTCCTTTTCTTTTTCCTGATCTTAGAGGAAAAGCTTTCAACTTTTTTATATACATATATATGGATATATAGATACACACACACACACACACACACACACACACACACATATATATATATATATATATTTCCTATCACTTGCTTCATAGTAGACTCCTGCCAAAGCCCTCCCTCGTTATATTAGAACCGCACAATCTCCAGGTAAAATATGTTGTCAGAGAAGTTTGTTCTTCATATCTCCCCAGACTATCTTCTAGTTCATTTTTTTGCCTTTTTCAGATCCTATAAAATAAATTAAAACAAAACTTCCTGTTTAAGATTTCTGTAAGGATGTTATGAGAAATACAAAATAAAAGTACATCAGATATGAAAAGATGTACTATTATTCTTTGTTTCATATTCTCTTTTGTGCACACAAAAGTACCTAAGCACTCACATTCAGTAAGTAATGCACAGTAATTTGAGACTGTCTCACACCTCTTACCTGCCAAAGGTTGGAAACTAATTTGCCTTATTTCTTTGTTTGTGAACATCTTATGCAGAAAACTTCCCATATTTTCTTTGGCTTGTAGCCCACTTTTTAGTCTACAAAGATGTCTAAGATCTCCTGTAGTATTTATAAATTATTATTACCAGAGCTCTCTTCTGGTTTTCTCTAATGAAATAATTCATTTCAGTCATCTAGAAGCTTAGATGACCTACACATGCAGATTAAACAGTAGCCCCCCCAAAGTAAAATCAGATAACTTGAGATTAAGAGTTTATAGGCAAAATTTCTATTTGTTTTTCTTTATAAACTGAAAAAAATTTATCAAAAATCTTACCTATACATATGAATGGCTTACCAATTCCTGATTTACATTTTCTATACCATATGATGATAATAATGCTTTAAAAATGAATGCAAATGATTAAGTCACATCACTCCATTTCATTTTCTGTTATTCTGATCCTTCAAACATACATTGGACATTAGAATACCCTGAAACAAATAATTTGTGAACAGTTCCCTTCTTAGGACAGGGACCGTGGCTTATAATTCTCTGTATCTAACACATCCTGTGTGCCCAGTCATCACTTAGTAAATTCTTGTTGATTTTAGGTGAATAGAGATAATCAGAGGCTTTGGGAGCTGAGAATGGGATGATATACCAGAGATAAAAGTAATACACAGGCTTGGAAGTAAAATTTAAAACCCAAGATATAATAGTTTTACTACTTAATCAGTGCTGCATTTTGGTTGTGGTGGGGATTTGGAATCTGAAAGACTAGCTTAGCAAAGCTAGCTAAGTTCACATGTTGACAGAAGCATAATCTAATGATCATAACCAGGATTAGAAGGCCTCTCTTGGAGAGGAGGCTGGGAAGACCCTGAAAGAAGGATGCAGTCAGAGGCCCCTAGCAAGCACTGGTGAGTGAGAAGTCATGGAATAACATTATAGGGATAAATCATGCACAGCAGAAGAAGCACTAGTAGATTACATATCAGAGCACAGGGAAGAGGCTGGTCCTGTAGTCTACTCTCTACTTCCCAGGAGCACTTCAAAGATGCCAGTGTATTCTGTATTGGAGATGGATCCTGCTCATCAATATGCAGGAAATTATCCTGTAGGGGCATAGTGCCAAAAGTGGTGCCAGAGAACTGAGGCTAGGATAGGACAAGAATGCAAATCTTAAACAAAAGCATGCAAGTAGACCAGAGGACAAGTAGAGCTGCAGAGAACTAGTCTGCTACCCCACCGCCACTGCCCCAGGCATCTGAGCAGCATGGACTGGTGAGGAGTGGAGCCACATGGGTGCCCCGAAGAAGCACCACCTCCATCCTCCACCACCCCGCCTCTGGCTTCCTGGTTGTGCTGGTACCTGGATCCACACTGCAGAGGCACAGGGAGTTATAAAGACCACTGTCCTGAGCTCCAGAAGATAGAGCAGAAGTGAACAAAAGTGTCTCTCTCAGGCTCATTGAGGAAAATTGAAGCCCACTGGAAAAGTGAAGAAAATCTCTGCAATGAAGTCACACCAGACCACCGTGGCTGGTAAGTTGGAAGGATCACCACCTCTCATCAGAACCCTGATTATCTTCAGGGGAAAGGCAGCTGGAGGCTACAGTAGTACCTTGCAGAATTCAACCCTGCAGGTCAGGGAGCTCATCCTGGGCCTTGCAGCCAGAAATCAGCCTGAATCTCAGGGGCCTGCTGCTGGATTGTTGAGACTAATTGGTTTAGATGTGCACACTACTGCCTATGTTGTCTATTTTGAGAGCAGAGACATACCCTGAAGGAGGCCCTTAATTTTTATTTTTAAAATTATAATTTTTCTTTTTCTCTTATTTTTAATTTTTATATTTTTCTACTCTTTTCAAATTCTTTCTTTTTGTTTTCTTCTTTTTCTTTTTTCTCTTTTCTTTCTCTCTCTCTCACACACTGTCATTCTCCCACATTGTTCTTCATCTGCCTTTTTGTTCCTGTTCCAGTCCTAATTTGGATTTCTTCTTTGTTTTTCTTTTCTTCTTTTTCTGTCTTTTTGTTGTTAATTTCAGCATGGGCTGAGTGAGGAGTGGAGCCATGTGGTGAGTACAGTTGAAAGTGAGTACAGTTTCTAGCTTCCCTGTTGCTGTTAAATTGTTCTATTCCTGTCTTTGTTCTCTCACTCTGTCTTTTCCTCCTGTCTTCAACAGTTTCCTAGGCTTTGCATGATCTTCCTGTGTCCTCTAATCTCACTTCTAACCTTCCCCTCTCCTTCTACCTATTCTCCTCTCCCCAACTCCTTCTAAATCCACATCCTGAAGGGTAAAGTTGCTATACTGAAGAGTTTATTAACTATAAACATATTTTGGGATGGTCCTAAATCTTGATTTAATTCACATGGTTAAAGGTGATAGATTAATAACTACCACAAATTGTCATTTTCTAAGCTGTGCTTGATGCTATTGTGTTGCTGATTGTATCACTTGGGCTAAGGTGTGGTGATTGATCTAATTATTTGTCCTTCCTGGTATTATGGAAATATAAGTGTCTCAGAGTCATCAGAGACTCAAAATATATAGACCTGGTATATCTAGAAGATTGAAATATTAACCCATGAATTAACCAAGTACAGTACCAACAACAAAAATAGAAATGAGAAGGCATTTAAGCAAGGCAAAGACACAAACTTCCAGTTCACCAAAGGTAAATTCTGGAGAACACCAGGTGGAAAAGTCTGACAATCAACCACCAGGACACCCTGACCTGATAGCATAGGAAGTAACAAAACAGATGAATGGGGCTTTAGAAAAATTCAAAACAGAAATAATTTCCCAGATAAATACAGAGATAGTGAGCAGAAAGAAATACATGATTAGAGACTCTAGAACAGAAAGAGATGAAAACATAGATGAGTTCAGGACCATGATAGGAGCCAGGAATGCCCAGCATGGGAAAGAAATAGAAACTATGTAAGCCCAACATTGGAAAGAAATGGAAGCTATGAAACAGATTCAAACAGATATCCAGGAGGTTAAAAACTCTGTTGAAACTATACATAACAGACTGAACCAATCTGAAGACTGAATATCAGATATAGAAGAGAGAAGGGTGGTCAGTGACTATGAAAAGAAGGATCTCTTAAAAACAATAAGTGATCATGAGAGTCAATCCAACCACTCTTACAGGATGCAAAGAAGAATAATATAAAACTGACAGGAGTCTATGAAAAAGCAAGAGAAAGTACAAAAGGCATACAAACAAACAAACAAAAAAACTGTTCACAGAATTAATGTCAGAAAACTTCCCCAAAAGAGAAAAAGAATTTGACATACACATAAGTGAAGCATATAAGACTCCAACTAGCCATGATAAAAAAATCTACACATAGACACATAATAATCAATTTCCCAGAAACCAAACAGAAGAACAAAATACTATAAGGAGTTAGAGAAAAGAGACAAATTACATGCAAAGGAAAGCCCATCAGAATCACAGCAGAATTTTCAACACAAACCCTCAAGTCAAGGAGAGCCTGGAGTGAGGTATTTCAAGCCCTAAAAGAAAAATAACCTCCAACCTAAACTGATGTATCCTGCAACAATATCTTTCAAAATTGATGGGGAGGGGCCGGCGATTTAGCTCAGTGGTTTGCTGACTGCCTTGCAAGCGCAAGGACCCGAGTTCAATCCCTGGTACAAAAAAAAAAAAAAAAAAAAAAAAAAAGAAAAGAAAATTTATGGGGAAATAAGATACTTCCATGACAAAGAACATCTGTGAAACTTCATGAGTACCAAACCAGCACTCCAAATAATTCTAAACGATATCCTAGAAAAAGACAATGCAGGTCACAACTCCATGAGGCCCAACAGAGCAAATCCATTAGGCAAGGTAAGAAACTAAAGAGAGAGGGGGAAAATTAAAAAGAGCCAACAATAGGACAAGAACATAGCAATGATAGGTCAATACATATCAGATATAGCCATCAACGTTAAGGGCCTCTATTCACCAATAAAAAGAAATAGATTGGCAGAATGGAATAAGAAGCAAAATCCAACAATGAGCTTATGTAAGAAACACAACTAATTGAAAAAGAAGCTCACAGACTGAAAATAAATAGATGGAAAACAGTTGTCCATGCAAAATGAACCCCCCAGAAAGCAGGGGTAGCTATCTTATTTGCAGACATAGTAAATTTCAAATCAAAACTAAGTTAAAGAGACAAAGAAGATCACTACATCCTTGTAAAGGGAGCAATCCAAGAGGAAGAGATGACAAACATAAATATATATGCACCAAACACTAATGACCCCAACTATATAAAACAAATATTAAGGGACATGAAAAACCAAATAAGCACTAATACAACTGTGGTGAGGGAACCTCAATACCCCACTGTTACAAATAAACAGATCATCTAGACCAAAAAATCAATAATGAAATAGTAGAACTGAGCCAAATTTTTGAACAAATGGACTTAACAGGTGTCTACAGAGTGTTCCACCCCCCAAAATCAGAATATACATTCTCTTCAGCTGCACTTGGGTCATTCTCCAAAACAGGCCACATATTAGCTCATAGAACATGATTAAGTAAATGCAAAGGAGTTGAAGTTGTCCCATGCATATTATCAGATCATGGTGCAATCAAACTGGAGATCTATAACAAAAGAAATCACAAGAACTTCACAAACACATGGAAATTGAACAACACTCTCCTGAACAACCATTGGGTCACAGAGGGAGTTAAAAAACAAATTAGACAGTTTTTACAAATAAATGATAAAGGCAGCACAACATATAGGAATCTATGGGACACAATGAAAGCAGTTCTATGGGGGAAATTAATAGCAGTGAATGCCCAAAAAAGGAAAACAGAGAGAGCTCAAATAAACAATCTAATGATGAATCTTAAGCTCCTAGAAAAAGAAGAGCAAGACAAGCTCAAAGCTCATACAAGGGAGGAAATTATAAAGATCAGAGCAGAAATCAATGAAATGGACATTAAGAGAATGATACAAAAAATCAGTGAAGCAAAGACTTGTTTTTTCAAAAGAATAAATAAAATCTATAAACCCTTAGCCAACCTTAGCAAAAAAAAAAAAAGGCTCAAATCCATTAAATGAGGAATAAAAAAGGTGAAGTCACAATAGATCCAACAGAAATACAGAGGATCATCAATACCTATTTTAGAACCATTTTTCTAATAAAATGGAAAACACAGAAGAAATGGACAGATTTCTAGATACATATGAATTACCAAAATTGAAGATTAAAAAATTCTAAACACTCCAATTACAATCAGTTAATTGAAAATGTAATTAAAACATTACCAACAAAGAAAGGCCTTGGTCCAATTGCTTCACTGCTGAATTCTACAAAACATTTAGTAAAGAACGATTGCCAATACTCTTTAAACTTTTCAATGAAATTGAAAGGGAAGCAATACTTTGAAATTCATTCCTGGAAGCAAATGTTACTTTGATTCCCAAACCAGGAAAGACTCAACCAAAAAGAAAACTATAGGCTAATCTTCTTAATGAACATAGATGCCAAAAACCTCAATAAGATACTGGCAAACTGAATACAGAGGGTCATCAGGAAGATCATACACCCAGACCAAGTCAGATTTACTCCAGGGATGCAAGGATGTTTCAACATACACAATTCTATATTAACAGAGTTATGGGCAAAACTGTATTGCCATGTTAATAGATACAGAAAAAGAATTTGACAAAATTCAACTCACATTCATGACAAAAACCCTTCAGAAAATTGAAATAGATGGTATTTATCTCAACTTGATAAAGGCTATCTATGAAAATCCAATAGCCAATATCATATTAAATGGACAGAAACTGAAAACCTTCGTGTTAAAATCAGGAGCAAGACAAGGATGACCACTATCACCACTTCCATTCATTATAGTTCTGGAAACATTAGCCACAGCAATTAGACAAGAGAAAGAAATAAAAGCAATAAAGATAGGAAAGAGAAGTTAAACTGTCATTACTTGCTGACTATATGATACTCTACATTGAAGACTCCAAAAATTCCATCAAGACTTCTAGACTTAAATGACACTTTCAGTAGAGTAGCTGGATACAAGGTCAAAACTCAAAAATCAATAGCCTTCTTGAACACAAATAACAGACTCACTGAGAGAGAAATTAAGGAAAAAATTCTTTTCACAATAAAAAAAGAAGTATCTAGGAATGAGTGTAAGAGAAAATATGAGTAAAGAAAAAATGGAAACAAAATATTTGTAAATAAGGGAGGGTGAAGCGGGTGAAAGGAGGGCAGGGATACGGGGAAAAATGAGATCCAAGATTTGTCATGTAAAGGTACAAGATCCCAATGATAAATGTAACTGTACTTAAGAATACTTAAAAAGTACCAATAAACTCAATGAAAAAAAAAAGTCGATATGGAAATACCTTAAAGAACTAGGATTAGAGATCCAATTGACCCAGCTATCTCTCTGCTGGGTGTCTCTGCAAAAGAATTATATCACAGGGATATGTATGCACCCATGTTTTTAGTGGCACAGTTTGTAATAGCTAAAACTTGGAAACAGCCCTATTGACCATCAACTGGAGACTGGATAAAAGAGATGTGGTTTTTCTATAAAATGGATTACTACTCATCCATAAAGAATGATAAATTAGATTCATTCATAGGAAAATGTATAAATATCGAGGATATACTACTAAGTGAAATAAATAAGTCACAAATGTGTAAATACCGAATAGTTTCTCTAGTGTGAAAAACTATAATAGTACACAAGATCCTAATGGGATAATTAACAATGTGAAATAGGAAGAAAAGGGCTAAAGGTGTAGGGAAAGTGGGAAGGGTAGGGGAAAGGAAATAAGGGAAAAGAAAAAAATATGAGAAAATAAAAAATGGAAATAAAATAAAGTGTAAATGGTGAGAGGAGTAGGGGGCGAAAGGAGGGCAGGGACAAGGGGAAAAATGAGAACCAAGACCTGATGTGTAAAGGTGCAAGATCCCAATAATGAATGTAAGTGTACCGTATACCTAAAATGTACCAATAAATTAAAAAAAAAGAATGAGAAAATAGAGACATTTAAATCTAAGAGTATGCATACTGAGGCCAGTGAAATAAATAGGGCACATGTGCGTAAAGACCAAATAGTTTCTCTGGTTTGAAAAACTAAAAGTGAAAATAAGGTTTAAATTGTGTAATTTATAATGTAAAATAGGAAGAAAAGGGACAAAGGAGTAGTGGAAGTGGGAAGGGTAGGGGAAAGGAAAGAAGGGAAAAGAAAAAAAATGAGAAGAGGAAAAAATGGAAACAAAGTCTTTTCAAATAGGGAATGGTAGAGGGGGTGAAGGGAGGTCAGGGGTATAGGCAAAAAATAAGAACCAAGATACATCATGTATAGGTGCAAGATCCCAGTGATGAATGTAATTGTATTATATATCTAAAAAGTACCAATAAACTTAATTTAAAAAAGCATTCAAATATTAGAATTAAAGGCTGGCATATATATATTTTGAAGGAAGTTAGCATAATTCACGATATACTTTTGTACCAAAAGTATAAAATTGAATATTTCCATATTTTAAAACTCATAAAGACAAAGGCTTAGACCCCATACAAAGGACAGTATTGCTACCTCTAAAGGGAGCATAGATAACTCACAGGTTTGTAAAAAGGCTGTTCTGTACAAAGGCCAATGCCATGGCACAGCCGTTCAGAAAGTGAATTAGATAATGTGAACTAGAAACTAAAGGGGCAAAAGGAAAGGGGAAATACGTGGAGTGGAAATGGGAAAGGAAAGAAGGGATTGGAATTAATAGGAGGAAATGAAAAAAGGAAGCAAAGTCTTTGTAGACTGGGAGGGGTGTAGGGCTTGAAGGGAGGGCAGGAGAATGGGGGAAAAGTAAGAACCAAGGTGGATATGAAAAGGTGCAAATTTCCAATGATGAGTGTCATTATATTGTGTACCTTACATGTACCCATAAAATTAATTTTTAAAAAAGAATAAAATACTTAGGAATAAACTTAAAAAAGAAAGTGAATTAGAGAGAAAACAAATGGGAGATTTTTGATCTAGAACTTCACAGCTTTACCGATATGGCTTCAAAGATAGCTTGTATAAAACGAGGGCACTAGTGAAAGCTAATTTAGAATAGAGACTGTTTTATGATGTCCAGTTTCTAGAATTAGCTCTTCCCTTACAGATAATAAGGGTTGTTTTTCTTCTCACAACTCATTCTTTTAGTCATTATTTTTCTGAGAATATATTAAAATGAAACAAATTGTGCATGGATATTGGTGGAAATAATTTCTGCTCTATGTTTTTACTCCTTGCCTGAATGATCAAGAAAGAGAAGACATTGCTGATATTTGAGTTTTATATCACTTTTTCTTTCTAGTACTTTCAACTATTAAATATTTCAAAAAGCATTGTTTATTGAAAGCATAACAAATATAGCTGTGAAGAAATGAGTTTCTTTAGTAACAGAAATATGTATTTAATCATTAGTTACTGAACTTCAGAAATAACTTCATAATGAAATTTAATTGAATTTCATATTTGTTCTAATGGAAGGCATTTTGATTAGTACAAATACAATTATTTCAGATATTATGTACCTGATAAGGTCAACTCATGCTTTTACATACAAAGCGGTTTAAATGTCTGAATGGCATACAATGTCTGACATATTTCATTATATATTCTTCCCTGAAATAAATGAAAAATACACCCACAAATGGAACATTGTACAGAGTGAATAAAATAAAGTTAGTCTCTTGCATATTCTTAATGCCATTACAATTTTTCTTAAGAAATATCAAAAAGAGTGATTAATATAAGTCTGAACTCTTAGGAATAATTTATACCTTTCTATGCAATTGCACTGTGAATATATTATTTGCATCTCCTCATTAAAAGTTTACAAATAATAAATTTATTGAGGCATGTCATGAATCTACCCAGAAAGTATAATGTTAACTATGGCTAAAATCAATTTCCAAAAGCAGAGGTAAATTTGCCCAGTATTCTGATGATACTAGTGCTTTGGTGCAAAATACTTTTCTAGTTAACAATTTTTCACCTTTCTGTGTTCTCTTATGGGAGAGGCACTCACAGGTATGCTTAATTCTGATTAAAGTTAACAAAAATCCCTTCTTCAGTTAAATGCACTGTCACATATGAAAAAGCATTCAATAAGACCACATGTAATATAAAATCCAATTATTACAAAGCAAATTAAAATTTCACAGGCTTCAATCTAACTCCTGTCTTTCTTAGCAAAAAGTGATCAGGATTGTAAAGATTCATTGATTTATTCAACAACATTGAATGAATTCACGGGTGGGTCTGAGGACCCAAAGATGAATAAGGATTCAAAGACTTTAAGGAGCTTGCAAACAACAGGTTATTATATCATGTGAAAAGTTATAATATATAAAATTAGAAATTTTTGAATTTATTCACTTTATTACAAAAAGAGTGATAAAATATTACTTATTCTGTAGAATTATGGTTAGCACTCTAGATACTCATGTATTAATTAGGGCAGATGTATATATAGATCTATACATATTTATGTATATTTATTCTTGTTTTTCTCTAAAATTTTGATGTTTGCCAAATCTTTTAAAAAATGTGCCAAATAATAAACTATAAAAACGTTTTTTAAGACACATGTAAAGCAAATGAAATAATCTTAGTAGGTCTTTAAATAAATAAAGGAACTGAAAAACCAATAGAACTAGCAAGATAATGCAGTCAGATGACAACACAGAAACAAACATGCCAGGAATAGTAGCATGAATATCAATAAGTAATTTGAAAAGGCAACTGGAAGTAATATCCCAGGCACAATAGCAAGGAAAACCCAAATAAAGCAATGCAAAACAAAATGATATAAAAACCAAAACAGCTACATAATTATAGGCAGTATTTTTTCTGAGAAAGAAATAAAATATAAAACCTTTACTACTGAACATAAGACCAAGCAGACTAAATGAAGATATAGCCATATTCTGTGGGAAAACTAAAGATTATGAAATAAGTTGTTAGTTGCATAGTAAAGTAGATGCAAATAATAATAGAGAATTTATGGAATTTTATAAGCTGGTTCTCTCATTCTACTTTTCATAGCAGGGTAAACAAACAAAATACAAGCACACACTGGAAATATACTATTAAATATTCAAACATCCTAGTTAAGTGGTATCAGGGTGGGAATAGGAAAGTGAATGAATAGGTAAAAAGAAAATGTTCAAAAATAAATCTTGTACATTTGATAGTATGTGCATTTGAAATTTAATATATGAGTCCCTAAATTCACAGTAGAAAAGATAAGTGCTGTTAATGCCACTAACATTCTATAAAAAGTACCTCAGAATAAGCACACAGATAAATTCCAGACAAATTAAAAATATAATATATTTCAAAAATTACTGATAAATAAAAAGGATATGAGAGAATATTTTTAAAATCTTGCAGTAGAAGACTTCCTAAGTGAGACAGAGACTCTGAAACCACAAAGGCTGATATATTTGACTTTATGAATTGCAATACTTTCATGACAAATTAAATATAAAAAAATGTTAAAAGATAAAAAGACAGATTGGAGATGATGTATTCTCTATTAACCAGAGGTAATATCTATACATGAATTTCTGCAAAACCAGTTTAGGGAGTCCAGTATTTCAGTGAAGGAAACATAATCTGCAGGATTTATATGTAGTTAATAAATGTTTTTTATCGGTGGCCTGCCTTGCAAGCACAAGGACCTGAGTTCAATCCCCGGTACCAAAAAAAAAAAAAAAAAGTTATTTAAAAAGATATGAAATTGTCAATTGAGGCTAAACCTACAGCATATCCTAACTGTACATCTTTATTTTTAAATGCTTAACTGTTTCTTTCTTTTCACTATTTGCTTGCAGCATGCACCTACAAAAAATTTCGATTTTACTCTTCTATTTTTGTATCTTGACAGATATCTCTTTCCTTAAATGTTAATTCATGTGTTATTTCTCTAGCAATTCTACTCCTTATGGCAGAAGGGTGCTTAAAATCTGAACTTTCATAAGCCTGTTATTTTAAAGCGTCTATTTATAGTAGGCAACTGGCAGAGTTACCATAGAAACTAAAACAGATATCAATTCAGAAACCATGAAAGTGTAAGTAAAGATGTATTATAAATAGAATGCAATAAAATACAAATACCCTTATAATTACTAGAAAAATATATTTTTTGCATGGAAAGGTAAAAGTATAAAGTTTACAGGTGTGGTTTATCCAGTAAGATAAACCTGAACAGCTGTAATAAAGTTAGGTGTGCTCCCATTTGAAGATGCTGTCATGAAATCACTTTACAAATTTTAGGTAAATATAAAATTCAGTGTAGTTTGAAAAAAGCTATGTGTTAACCCAAACAATTGTTACTCCTCCCTCTAAATTGCTCACAGTAGACCTACTTTGCAAAAGTAATCATTAATGCCCAAATCATTTTGATTTGACAGATATCTTGGCCACCTGCCACTATACATGCATGATGTTCAGCTTACTGGGTAAAATTAAAGATGATACCATGAAAGTGATACAATCCTGTGATGATTAATAGTATAAGTATTTTCAGCTGACATATTTGGTATACAATGCAGTTATTCTTGATTGTGTAATTGTGACACATTGGTGAGATTGCAGTACAGTTAATTTAGGTGGAAATAGAATTTAGTTTTCCCTTTTAGAAATACAGTATGCTTTAATTTATAAAAGTAAAAACAAAGCAACTGTTCTAATGAATGTTGTGTTAAGTGGCCTTTTCTTACTTGTGGCTAGTCAAGGTTATAAAAAGGAGTTGCATGAAAGGAATGCCAGTTGATGTCTTTTATTTAGTAAATTATATTATTACATGCTATATTCCAAAGTACCTTGTAATTTAACTATGGCAGTAAGTAATACTGCCGAGTTTTTTCAAATGACAAAGGAAGTTTCTAATTTACTAGGGATATAAAACAATTCATATTTCTATGAATGTTCTTTTGTTTAATTAAAAGATACTCAAAAGTTGGCATGCAAAAACCAGTGATTGCCTTACCATATGTCTGCTAGAGAAAAAGAAAAATTAATAGATTGCAAGAAATACATATTAAATTATGCCAATGATGTCTCCAATGGTAGAGAGTAGGAGGATTATGACTTAATATAGACTTTTTAGGCTGCAGAAATAAAAACATCCTCTTTCCAAAGGGAACTAGCTTAGATAGATATAGGGAGTTGTAAACTATACTATTCTGTTTTTAAAAAGGTTGACTTGGTTGTAGTGGCATTGTATAGTATATTACTACCTAGGCAACAATTGTCACAATGAAATATTGATTTACTATTTGGTTTTCAGAATGCTGAGTTTCTCTCATTCATGTGAACACCCCAACAATGTATAATAAATATGAAAATCAATAGAATAGTATAAATCACTTTAATTGGTTGTAATGAGAAAAAGAGCAGCTGGCAGTTCTAGCTATATGAAACCCTGATCCTGGAAATGTTTTCATGGTGACTTTAAAGAGTCTAATTAGAAATAAGGAAAAATGTTTTTGCTTTCATTTGGAATCTTGAAATATAACAAGAGAATGAAGTATGAACCAATTTTGTGAATACAACTCAAGGAATTTGTACCAAGGGAACCCTCTCATAGAAAATAGTATACAAAGCAAGAACAGAACATTATTAGCATTCCACAAGCTAACCCTTAGGTCCCTTATTAGTCACTACCCAAACCTCCAACATTAAGCACATTTTATCTTCTAACACTTTGCAATAGTTTTACCTGTTTTTGGAATTTGTATGAATGGAAGATTTTGTATATGCTATTTTATGGATGGTGCGCCTTTTACTTATTACCTTTATGTATTTATCTACCTTTTGCAGATATTTAGTTTTTCATATTTATTGTTGTATAGTATCTACTTCTATGAACATCATAACTTAAAACTTATCTATCCTGTCTCAGAAATTTGGGTAGTTTTTATTTTGACATTTTCAATAGTAATATTTTGAATATTTTTGTATATGCTTTTCAATTAATATATAAGTACAAGGAATATACTAAAGAAGTAAGTTGCTGAGTCAGAAGATACCCATGCATGCAGCTTTTCCAAGATATAGTCAAACAATTCTCCAAAGTGGTTATGTATCAATTTAAACTCTCAACAATATGAGAATACTTGTTTCCCACCCTTGTAACACTTGGCATTTTCATGTAGTTAGTGCCATGCAGTGCATTCTTACAGTGATTTTTAATTAACAATTTCCTAATTATCCTAATGATGACATCTTCAAATGTTAAAAATAGCAGTTGCTTCAAAGGGGAAAACTGTAATCTGGCCTGCATTTTAATAATCCTAAATTTTTACAAACACCCCTGGTGAGGGTTATTCATGTCAACAAACAGCAAACATTGTACCAGGCTGTGTTCATAATTTGGACTGAGATTTGTATATTAGTTACAATTGCATTTCTATTACCTACCCCAATGTCTTGTTCAGATTACTGACTTTGCATTTTTCTTTTTGAATACAGATATTTAAAACTATGAATTTTCTTTTAAACACTACATTAGCTGCATTCTGCTAGTTTTGGTAAATTGTATTTTTATTATCAGTTCATAAGAAATATATTTTAATTTTTCTTATTATTCCTTCTTTGTTTCACCATTCACTCAGAAGTACAATGAATAGTTTGCCCACATATTTTAGAATTTTCTAGATATCGTTGATTTTTTAAAAATTGAATAACTGTAGTTTAAAAATGTATGATTGCAATACCTTTGATCTTACTGAGATTTGTTTTGTGATCCAGCACGTGATCTTTATTGGTTGGTATTTCATGGTGTGCTTAGAAAGACTGTGTGTTCCACATTAATGTGTAATGTATAAATACCAGTCAGAGGGGGTGAAAGGAGGGCAGGGACAAGGGGATAAAATGAGAACCAAGAACTGTCATGTGAAGGTACAGGATCCCATTAATGAATGTAACTGTATGGTAGACCTAGATTGTAGCAATAAACTCAATAAAAAAAATATGAGTCAAGTCAAGTTTTGGTACTGTTATAAAAATATCTATATTATTATGGACGTTTTCTTATTAATTACAAAGAGAAGGATGTTAAAAATCTTCACCTGTGAATGTAGCTTTGCTAATTTTTGCTTTACATATTTTGCAGTTCTGTTGACTTCACACATGGGACCATTTTTTTAAAAATTAATTAGTATATATACCTTTATATCTTTCTCTTGTATGAGTCAAATTTCCTGAAATTGTATTTTTCATCTTTGATATAGAGATTATTAAGCCAATTTGAAAACATTTTTAGATCCTAATGAGGGGCAGAAATGGGCTTTCAAAATTCATTCTATGTCTGATAGAATTTCACTTAACTTTGCAATGTTGACATGGGTTCCTGTCCTGTATTCAGGGCTTCTCGGAGACAGACTTCTGAGCCTTTTAAAGAAGCGCTTATCTTTATAGCGGCACAGTTTGTAATAGCTAAATCTTGGAAACAGCCTATGCCCATCCG
>NW_022900945.1:32266335-32272202 GCF_012274545.1 Fukomys damarensis | reverse complement strand
GTAGGGGAAGAACAAAAAGGGAAAAGAAAAAAATGTGAGAGAATGAAAAGATGAAAATAAAGTGTTTGTAGATGGGGAGGGGAGGAGGGGGTGAAGGGAGGGCAGAGGTAAGGGGAAAAAATGAGAATCAAGACTTGCCATGTAGAGGTACATGATCCCAACAATGAATGTAACTGTACTGTATCCCTAAAATGTACCAATAAACTCAATAAAATTAATAAATTAAAAAAAAAATAAGCGCTTATCTTACTATCTCAAGAAGGAATCTCCAATCTTCTGCAGAGTTGAGCAGGGACAATAAGGAAAGACATCTGTTGGTTCTTGCCAATTCTTAAATATTCTCTTATTTTAAATCTCATCTTTAACTTCTTTTTAAAAAATATGAATTCAGCTTTAAGCCTAGGTAGTGAAGGACAAATTAAATTGTGTCTCAGTATCTAACATTTTGTTGCAGAACTGATGGTTGTACCTGAAAAAGCTAGTGTCCAAAACTATGCAAACTGGAAGGCTTTCAGGGTGTACATTTGGGTTGGTGGTAAAATTCTAATTTCTTAGATTCTTTTCTAAGTTTGCATTGCTTTATTTACTTAGAAACTTATTTCCCTGTTTCCAAAAGTTTTGAATCAGTAGAATAATTTTTTATATTGTCAATCTTTCTTAAATGTAGAACACCCTGGGTAGTGTGATACAATGACCTCTCACCAGTTGGTTTCATTATATAGTTAATGATTTAAGTAGTTATTTCTAACAAACATGAGAAATGTGCCCATTAGGATAGAGAATGTGTGCAAGTAAGCAAAAAGAGCTAAGTATATTTTCAAATATGTGTGGCTACTTGTGTGTTTTCTTTTGAGAAATATATATTTTAGTCTATAGCTAACTTTAAAATCAGTGTTTCTTTTGTGCTATTGAGTTTTTTTGAGTTTCTTACATATTCTGGGGTTAATATAAACCCCTTCTTATACAGTTTTCAAATATTTTCTCCCTTTTTGTAGGGTGTCAATTTTTTCCTACACTATGCAGAGCTCTTTAGTTTATTTTTGCTTTTGTTTCCCGTGCTTTGAAGGTCTTGTCAAAAAGTCCTCAGAGAAGTTGAAAGTGGAATGGTGGCTACTAGAAGACAGGGAGGATAGGAAGGTGGGAAAGATGATGAAATGTTGGTCATTATGTACTAGGTTGCAGTTAGATAAGAGTAAAATATTGGTAAAAAAAGAAAGAGTAAAATACTGGTGTACTATTGCACAGTCAGTAGTATGACTCCAAATTAAGGTAGCTCACTGGGTATTTCACAAAGCTAGAAGAAAGGGTTTTGAATGTTTTCACCATAAAGAAATGATAAATGTTCAAGGACGTATATGTTTACCTTGGTTTTAATATATATATATATATATAGATAGATAGATAGATAGATATAGATATGAAAAGTATCACATATATCACATGAATGTGTTGAGTTTTCATGTATGAGTTAACAAACTAAAAACAAGTAGGTGACTCGGTGACTCGCTCTGGAATATTGTAATCCTGTGCCGTGGGGACTTAGATGCCCTGGGAAGAGAGTGCTGGCTGGAGTGAGGTCCTGGAGAAAATATGAGAAGGGAGGAGATGTAGAGGATTATGGCATCAGATATGGAGAAAGCGAGAGGAAAGAATAATTTAGAGACAGCTCTGAGATATCCAGAATAGATGTGTTACTGAACTCTCACACGGAGACTCTTCCTCAGAAGCTGTAGGCAGGAGTGCTGGAGTTTACATGAGAATTATAGATTTTTTTGATGGAAGTTTTCTTTGAACTCTTAAAATACAGTTCAGATTAATCTTGCCAGCTTTTACTGTTCATAAGAAGTTATTTACAAGTAACAAACATTTTTCTAAATTGAATTATTTCATACTAATTCATTTTTTAAAAATTGAAAAGTTTTATTGGTTATTAATACCATTTTTAATATTTTGGCTGTATATTTTAGCTATGTGCCTAGCACATTTTATAATTAAGTGTACTCCTATATAATTAATAAGTAGAAAAATTATTTTTATTACATGGATTTTCTCCTATGGTATTTATATTTTATGCTGATCTCTCCTCATATTCAAATTGTAGCAATCCAAATAAAAATTATAATGAATTTTCTGATTTTAATTGTTTTTCTTTACAGAGGCCAGTTAGTCCATATTTACATACAATTTTAAAATTTGTGCATACTAAATATAGAATTTTTTAGAGATAAATTTTGAAAACACAATTAGATTAGGTAACTGTGTTGCTCTTAATTCTGAAGCTGTGAATTCAGCTTATCTGGAGGCAATACTCTAGCCTAACAGGTTTTTTTCTTTTTCCATTACTACATTTGTTTCTATGGAAACTGGCCTCTCTTTGCATTCTCTCTCTCTCTCTTTTTATCACTTTAGAAACAGGTTACAGAAGCAGTGGCCCAGAAGAAACATGAAATATTCATACAGCCACTACTTAGCTGTTCAGCTAACAGACTTACAGATGTCTGTTTTCCTTTAAAGGTTATGCACACACTTGCAAGGAATCTGTGGATGTAGTTATATCTGCCTAGAAACCTAACTCAGGAAAACTGAAAGAATTCCCTTCAATTCAGTAAAAAAGCAGCTCATTCATGATGCTCTGAGATCTGTCAAGGTATATGTGGAAGCAGACCAGAGAAGCAAGAACAGACCTGCAAGGTAATTGAGACTTCCTGAGAATCTCAGAGATCTGGGACAGGATGAATACGTATAAGTTTCAGCTGCACTCCTTCCTAGTGTCTATTAAAAAAAAAGGTGGAAATGAATGAAAATGTCCATTTAATGATAGTAATTCAAGACCTGGCTAGTCATGGAGTTTGGAAGAGGCACTTATTTTTTTTCCTCCCAAGACAACTTCTAAAAAATTCCAAATACACTATAGCATTTTATGACTTGGTTTACCTTATTTTAAGACATAGTTAACACAGAACAAGACTTCTGTTCAAAAATGTGCTTTCAGGAAAATAATGATATTTATTTATTTTTTATTTTGCTCTTGTTCAGGAATTTTCCAGGCTAAATTGTTTGATGGGACTTTTGTGAGTTAATTGATTACCTCACCTCCTCCAAACAGGAATAGCTCCTCTAGGATGATTGCACATTTCTGAGACTGACACTCATCAAGAAGGAAAGAAAACAGAAAAAGCATTCAACAAAATTCAACACCCATACACTATAAAAACCCTAGAGATAATTGGAATAGATTGTCTTTATCACAACTTGATAAAGGCTATCTATGAAAACCCAACAGTCAACATCATACTAAATGGTCAAAAACAGAAAACCTTCATGATAAAATCAGGAACAAGACAAGGATGTCCACTATCACTACTCCTGTTCAGTATAGTTTTGGAAACATTAGCCACAGCAGTTAGACAAGAGAAAGAAATAAAAGAAATAGAGGAAAGGAAGAAGTTAAACTGTCATTACTTGCTGATGATATGATACTCTACATAGAAGACCCGAAAAATTCTGTCAAAAGAATTCTAGACTTGACTGACAGATTCAGTAAAGAAGCTGGATACAAGGTCAACACTCAAAAATCTGTTGCCTTCTTGTACACAAATAACAGAGATTCACTGAGAGAGAAATTAGGGAAATAATTCCTTTCACAATAACATTAAAAAATGAAATTAATCTAACAAAGGTAGCAAAAAACCTCTACACTGAGAATTACAACACTCCGAAAAAAGAGATTGAAGTGGATATAAGAAAATGGAAAGACTGTTCCTGGGCAGGAGGACCCAATATAGTGAAAAAGGCCAAAACTGCTCTACAGATTCAATGTAATCCCCATTGAAATGCCAACAGTATATTTCATAAACTAGAGAAAACAATCAAAAAGTTCATTTGGAACCAGAAGAGACCTAGAATAGCAAAAGTCATTCTAGGCAACAGAGGCATGGCAGGGAGTATCACAATCCCCAACTTGAAACTGTGTTAAAAATCCACTCTGTTAAAAACAGCATAGAAAAAAAAAAAAAAAAAAAAAGAAAGAAAGACCTGAGGATCAATGGAATAGATTAGAAGATGCAGAAACAACTCCAGACATACTCAGCTACATCATCTTTGACAAAGGATCCAACCACCCTCACTTGAGGAAAGATAGGCTCTTTAATAAATGGTGTTGGAAAAACTGGATTTCAACTTAACAAAAATTAAAACTAGACCCTTATCTTTCACCATACACCAAACTAAAATCCATGTGGATAAAAGGTCTAAATATTGAAAAAACACTAAACTTGCAGGAGCATAAGTCAGGTAGAACTCTCTAAGACACTGGCATAGGAAAAGACTTTATGAACAAATCCTTAGTAGCATGGGAACTAGCACAAAGAATCAACAATTGGGATCGCATCTTTTAAAAAAGCTTCTACACTGCAATTGAAACCACCAATAGAGCTAAGAGACAAACTACAATGTGGGAATATTTTTTACTAGCTGTTCCTCAAAGGTCTAGTATCTAAAATATATGAAGAACCCAAAAATATCAGACCTCCAAAATTAAAGATCCAATTCAAAATTGGGCATCTGAAGTGAACAGCCATTTCTCAGGCAAAGAAGTAAAAGCAGCAAAAAACAAACAAACAACCCCCCCAAAAAAATAAAACCCATAAAAAATGTTCAACATTAATTGGTAATTTGAGAGATGCAAATGAAAACAACACTGAGATTCCATCTCACCCCAGAAAGAATGGCTGCTACCAAGAAATCAACCAATAACAAATGATGGTTGAGGTTGTGGGGAGAAAGGAACCCTTCTCCATTGTTGGTGGGAGTTCAGACTGGTGCAACCACTGTGGAAATCAATACGAAGATACCTCAAAGAACTATGAGTAGAAGTCCCATTTGATCCATCTATTCCCCTGCTGGGTATCTTCCCAAAAGAATTAAAGAATCATACCACAGTTATATATGCTCACCCATGTCTATAGTGGCACAGTTTGTAATAGCTAAAACTTGAAAACAACCCAATTGCCCATCAAATGCAGACTAGATAAAGATGTGTCTTTAAAAAAATAAAATGTAATACTACTCAGCCCTAAAGAACAAAAAACTAGATATATTCATAGCTAAGTGGATGCAAATTGAGGACATACTCTTAAGTGAAATATGTAGGACACACGTGTAAATACCATATAGTTTCTCTGGTATGCTAAACTATAAGTGTAACTAAGGATCAAAATGTATAATTGATATTTTGTAATAGGAAGAAAAGGTCTAAAGTTGTAGGGGAAGTAGGACGGGTGGGGCAAAGGTAAGAAGGGAAAAGAAAAAAGAAAAAAAAAAGAAAAAAAGGAAACAAAGTCTTTGTAAGCAGGGAAGTGTGGACGGGGTGAAGTGAGTCCAGGGGAATGGGAAAAAAATAAGAATGAAGATATGTCATGTAAATGTACAAAATCCCAATGATGAATGTAACTGTATTGTATATCTAAAATGTACCATTAAAAAAAAAAAAGGAAAGAAAAGCCAAAGTCCCTCAGTACACCATCAGAGCCTTAGCACCAGTCACAGAACCTAGCCTTTGGAAATCTGGTCTGCTTGTGAGCTTGACAGATCCTTTAACTTATTAGGGTTTCTGTCTCTCATTTTTTAGACTGAAATATTAATAATTACTAAGTTATTAAAAGATTTAACAAATAAATTTGTATAGGTGTTTCTGAGTCTCTTTAATGTCAAGACAGCATGGCGTATCAGATACGCCACGTGGAGTAATACACAGCCTCTGGCCTAATTGTGACTATAGAGGTGATAGCCTATTTTAATGTGGAACTTTTAAAATGTGGACTTGACTATGGTTTGCCGTTTGAAAAAAAAAAAAATCACTTTTTTTT
>NW_022900945.1:32247974-32266095 GCF_012274545.1 Fukomys damarensis | reverse complement strand
AAAAAAAAAAAAATCACTTTTTTTTTTTTTTTTGTACCAGGGATCAAACTCGGGACCTTGCACTTGCAAGGCAGGTGGCAGAACCACTGAGCTAAATCCCTGGCCCCCCAAAATCACTATTTTGAATGAAATTATTTATAGTACTTGGACTTGATTACATATTTTTAAGAAAGTAATAAAGAAAGACTGGTTTCTTTCAAACAAAATTTTATCAGCCATATTATATGTTTTGGACATTGGCTGCAATTTTAGGTATAGGAAATGTTAATGTATTTGTTAAAACTAAGCTGACTTAATATCAACAAATAAAAGGAAAACCCTGAGGGGGAGAGAATTAATTAGGATATAATAGAATAAGGATGTTCTCTAAAAATGTGTTTTATTTTACAAAATATATTAGAATTGAAAAATGAATTGGAAAACCAAATGAATGTGCAGCATATTTTTTCCTCAATATTTTCCTGCCTTGATGTGGAAGGTGAATAATCAGTTTCAAAAGAAAGTTTAAAAGTCGGGTGTGGTGGCGCATGCCTGTAATCCCAGCACTCAGCAGGCTGAGGCAGGAGGATCGCTGTGAGTTTCAGACCAGCCTGAGCTACATAATGAGCTCCAGGTCAGTCTCAACTATATAATGAGACCCTGTCTCAAAAAACAAAACAAAACAAAAAAACAAAGTTTAAAAATCTAGTCAGGAAATAAAAGCCTATTTATTAATAATTTAGAAATAGCCCAAAGAGGCCATTTAACAAGATTCTGTCATAAGTGATGGAAAGACAAAAACTTCCTTGAGGCTCACGATCATTTCTTATTCTTTTTTTTCTGCAGAGTGTACTTTAGAGTATATCCTGAATTTTTTTAAATTTGTAAAACCAAGTAGCTAAAGACCTAAGAATGACTTTAAAGTTATAATATGTTCAAGATTCTAAATAAACTAAGTCAGTGCTGCTTTTGGGACTTAAACTGAATGCTGAAGTTTTTTTTTAACATTACCCATTTTATTATTTTTAGGAAGAGTGTATTTTTGAAATTAATAATAAACTCATAATAAAACTAATAAGGGATGTATTGTGCACAGACTGTCAGGTGTAGTGAGGGTCTGAAACTAAGAGTTTAGGGCTAAATCTTGCTTTATGCCTTTGGGCACAAGTTCTCAATTTTTCAGTTCATCGGTTTGTTCATCTCTGAAGCAGGAATGATAATGACATCTATTTGGTGAGGTTGCCCTGCAGTGGGTAGTTACCTACTGAGTCGGTACTGGAATTCTGCACAGGCACATCTAATTCCTACCTTGTTACAGTGCCAAACATTGCTTGCAGGAGGAACAGGAAGAACAATGACTCTTGCAATGCTCTCAAAATAGTTATGCTGGCTCCTGTCATTCACTCTGACTCCACTGTTTTGAAGAAAGTTGAGGAAAGGAGCCATTTTAGTTCTGTATTTTGGTGGCAGCAATTGCTTTAGGGGAAGGGAAAACAATTCTTTCCAGATTCAAGAATCAATGCCAGGGATTTAGCTCAGTGGTTCCAGTGCCTGCCTTGCAAGCCCAAGGACCTGAGTTTGATCCCTGGTATCAAAAAATAGACAGATTCAAGAGTCAAGGTTGCACTTGTTCTACTGTAATTGTTGATTTATACAGTGACTACAGTTCATTTAAATAAATCAAATTGTTTTAGGCTGAGTCTTATATTTCTTAAAATTATCTTCTGATTGATTTTTTATGTAGTATAAATGTGTATATTTGATTTTTTGCACCACATTTATTATTTTTATAAATATCAAATAGCTTATTTGTTACAATTTAAATTGCTCTATTGGAATATCAGAACTAAACTTTATATCCTAACTGTATAATACAAATAGCGCCACTATTTTTTGTTGGCAGCCAACTAAATTACAAGTACAAATACTTGAGCATTGAAAATGCCTTGTCAGTCCATGGAAATAGTTGAACCATTCACTGCAATCATTTATACTTGAATATAGCATCAGCTGTTGGATTTATATCTTCAAGTATTTATAAGGAAGGTAAAATGTGAGTTTTAAGCAAACTCTAAATTTATTTTACTAGGGATATATATTGATCTTCTTGAGTTTTAAACGTAATTCTGTTCTCATTATCTATCTGATTCTCAAAATCTTTTTAAGGTAATTGTTTTTAGAATGGTGTTTTTATTTTACGTAGTCAGTACGTTAGTTATTTTCTTGTTACTATAACAAAATGCCTGAGAGAATCAACTTTTAAGGAGAAAGTTTATTTTGGCTTGTAGGTTCAGAAATTTCATTCCTTGCTCACTTGCCCTTGTTGCTGTGGTCCGGTGGCAGCAGAGACCATCATAGCAGAAGCACAGTGGAGGAGACCTGTTCACTTCAGGGCAACCAAGAATCGAGAAGCGAACAGGCTGGGGTCCCAGTAGCATCTTCCAGGGCACCCCATAATGACTTACCTTCCTCCACTAGGCCCCACTTCCCAAAGTTTCCACTACCTCCAGATAAATGCTAGAGGCTTGGTACTAGGCCTTCAACACTCAAGATTTTGGATGATCCAAACTACATTAGGCAGAAGTGGAAGTTTTAGGAGTCTGAAGAAGTACTTCTCTCAGTTTTTATTGCAAGCAAGAGATAAGTGTATGACTAAAATCCAAGCCTTCTGACCAGAGCCCCAAGCCACTATTTGTACTATACTCCATTGCTAATAAGTGAAATTATGCAATGAATTTAAAATATAGGTATATATTTATGACATCTTTCACAAATTCCTGGTCATGAATTTGACAAATCCAATTAAATTCAAATATATAAGTAGAAAAGATTACTTTCTTGAAAGATCAAGTCCTTACATTTCTCACTTTTTAATCTAGGGAAAACATCACAAATGTTCCATGGTAGTTGTTATGCTTTATACTTGGGGTATCACTCAAGAGCTAGGACACTTCTGGAAGATGATTGGACCTAGACACTATGCTCATCAATGAATTAGTCCACATAGTTTGCAGCTGACTTGCTGTTAGGACATGGCTTTGGTTAGAGGCAGCTCCATGGAGGCATGACCTGGAAGGGTGCATCTCCCTTACTGGCCTCTTCTTTCTATCTGTGCTTCCTGGATTCCATGATGTGAGCAGATTTTCCTCTGCTATGCCGCCCTGCCACCTGTTTCTGCTGTGGAGTCAGCCAACCATAGGATATAACCTTGAGCTAAAAACAAACATGTCTTCAAGGGTATAAAGGGTAGAAATACATTTTTTTGATAGACTTTACTAAGACCTCCCCAGGGTTCCCTGCTACAGAACAGTCATCTAGAGTATTGGTTCTTAGGGATTCATTTCAGAGTGCTCAGCCATGTAGGTACTCCAAGGCCTCTGAAGCTGTGATCCAAGGGGTACTTGGTATTGCTTCGGTTGGAAGGTGGAAAACCCGGGAATTATCCACATAATACTGGTTTTAGAGGAACACAGGATGCAAGAATTATGGAGTCAGGGAGGATTCCACCCAGATTTCAGAAGATTTACGAGGTCAGGCCACATGTTTCTAGTCAGGAGGAAGAGGTGTTAAGCTGTGAGAGTGAAGCTGTAAGTAGAGACCCCAGTAAGCTGGAGAACATGGACCCCAGAAACCTGGAACATCTACTGAGAAAAGCAGCAGGTAGTGAGCAAAGCTATCCCAAGAAAGACGCCATGAAGGCTGCAACAAATTTCAGGATTATTAATAAGAAACTATCCAAAAGGAAATGACAGATAAATAAATAAATACAAAAAAGGAAATGATGAAAACCATCTCATTTATGGTAGCATCAAAAAGTAGATCTAACTAAAGAAGTGAAAGATCTATGTATTTCAAACCATTTAACTTTATGAAAAAAATTTTAAATGGTTTGAGTAAAAGGACAGATATTCTGTGTTCAAGGATCAGGAGAATTAGTATAGTTGCAGTCCTTTTTATTTACAGAAATCTTAACTATAATCCTGAAATTTATGCAGAACCAAGAAAGACCCCAATAGGCAAAACCACACTGAGCAAAAAGAACAAGCCTGAAAGCATCACATACTGATTTCAAAATATATTATAAAGCTGCTGTAAACAGGTAAGAATACTACTAGCATAAAAACGGACATGAGTCATTATGTATTTTAAATAAATACATTTAGAAATGGGTACATTAAATAGCCTATAAGAAATAAATTTTCTGAGACCGTACCTTTTTAAAAAATTCTCTTTGGTAGTGCCCCTGTGATAGTTTATTGGGATATAAATTCTTAGATTAAATAATATTCTTTCTTAATTTATGAATTTTATTCTGCTGTTTTCTGGCATTTGGTATTGCTATTGGGGAAGACTGATGTCATCTGAATCTCCTGTCTCTCTCAGTGTCCCAGGAAACAATAAGATTATTTTCATTGCTTTTAAATTTTAGGACGCTTTCTTGGATGCTTTTTTTTAATGTTCACTATTGTTTTAAACAATGAATGGGATTTAAAATTAGATCCTTTAGTACTAAGAAATATTTTTATATTATTCTATACTTTTTGTCTTCATCTTTTTTTACCCCCTCGCACACCCCTCTCTTCATCTTAAATATCAGAGATTAGTATTCTCATTTTCTTCTCTTTCCCTCTCCATTTCTTTTTATTTGTCCATTACTCATTTATTTGTCTGTTTTCCCTAATTTCCAGGGGATTTTCTAACTTTGGCCTTTAAATCTTTGACAAATTTAAATAATTTTACCCTATTTTTAATTTTCAGGAATTGTTGTTTATTCTGAGATTATTCTTTTCATGCATTCGATTTCCTTTTTATAAACAAAATATCTTCCTTTATTTTTGAAGTGTTTACAGTCTTCTCTCAAACATTTGTTCTTAGCTGGGTGTGATGGTGTATTCCTATAATCCCAGCACTCAGGAGGCTGAGGCAGGAGGATCACTGAGTTCGAGGCCAGTCTGAGCTACAAAATGAGTTCAAAGCCACTCTGAACTATATAGTGAGACCCTGTCTCAAAGCAAAACTAACAAACAAACAAACAGGTTCCTGATGTCACTGCACAGTCTGCACAGTCACTCAGAGGCCCAGGACCACCCCTGGACCATGCTACATAGGCCATGCGGTATCTGGATCCACACTGCAGGCACAGGAGGTGCGGGGAGGAAGGCCATGGTTATGAGCTCCAGAAGTTAGAGCAGAAGTGAACAGCAGACAAGGCCTCTCTGGGAAAGTGAAGAAAATCTCTACAATAAAGGCACGCCAGACCACTGTGGTTGCACATCCCAAAATGTCAGCCTCTGTACTTTTTTACTTCAGAAGCAGTATTAAGTAAGCTAAAGGATACTTGAGAGCACATAATACCAAAACAATCCATCTGATAAGCAGACAGCTATGCGACTAACGGGTAACAAAGACAGACAAAGGAAGATTAAGAATCAACAACACTTGTGAGCTAGAAGGATCCTGAGAACCTATTTGGCCCAACCCACTTCCTTCTGGCATGTGAGTGTCAAAACCTTTCAAGGGCTGTTCCCTCTAAGACTCAAAGTATTAAAGTCAACAAATGAAACTATAGAGAAAATTGAAAATGGGACAGAGAACCAAATGTTCTCTTTTTATCTAAATTCTATTTTTTGGTGGTAAACACACTTAGGAAAGAAGATTATTTTAATAATATGAAGGAAAATAAGGATTAAAAGGTGAGCAAGAACAGTAGTCAACAGTAGTTAAATTCTCATGAAAGCTGAATTCTGTGCCACATGCTCCACCCCTATTCATATGTTGAAACCCTAAGCTCAGTTCTTAAAAACATGACTATCTTTGGAGAAAGGGCTTTTATTGAGTTATTTAGGAGAAAATGAGCCCTAATTTAACATGACTGACTCAGCATAGTGAGCCCTGATTCAACATGATTGGTGTCCACGTAAGAAGAGGGGATTGGGACACAGAGAGGCACAGAGGAGAGACCACGAAGAAACAACTGAAGAAGACAGTCATGTACAAGCCAAAGAGATCAGCCTTAAAATATCAACCATGCCAACTTCTATAATCTTAAAGTTCTACACTCGACAGCTGGGAGGAGACCCACTTCCTTTATCTCAGTTGGTGACACTTTTGTAAGACAGCTCTAGCAAACTAATACACTTTGCATATTTAGTCATAAACTTGCTTTATGGCTAAATGCGAATCTCTCCCAACAATAGGAAAACTTGTATCTTCAGAATCTAGAGTTCCTCACCTTGCTGAACTGTACAAAAGTGGGCAACAGAGGAGGTGTTTAAATTAAAAAATAAAAATACTTTAAAATAAAAAAGTAAAACAACAGAGATTAATACTAAGTTTTAATACTTGGCTGTTACTCCAGTTACATCTGTAACAAGTTTTTGAAATAAAAGGTTTTTCTTTTCTAGGAAAACAAAACAAAACAAAATAAACCCCAACCAACCAAAAAAAAAAAGATTTGTTCTTTCTGAATTTTATCTTTTTTTAGAACTATTTTATTATTTGTTTTGAGTTGATCTTCCTTGTTCACATGTAAACTTCAAAGGAATACTTAATATTTGGCTGTCTATTCATATTAATTGGAAAGCACTAAAGTGTTAATTAGTAATGGTATGGGCGAGCACCGCCTTTGATTATTGGTAAACGCTAGGAAGACCGGGAGTAAGTCAGGCTTTTTTTTTTAAGTAAGACCACCAAATGTCAGCATGTGGGAAGACTTTCTATGGATCTGTTCGTTTTTTAGAGAAATATCATTCAATTTCATGCTTCCTTTGGAAAGAGAGACAGTTGCCTCAGCTAATTTCTATGTTCTGCCAAAAAAAAGTGGGCTAAGAAAGCTGGGGTTATAACAGGTTGGACTTTCACATGCCCTTGTATTGTGTCTTGCACATTAAATGTGCTTCCCCTTGCCTTGCTCACTTTCTTTGAAATTAAACCCCTGTCTTCTCCAGGGGAGGGGTTGTGTGGTGGCTGCACATAGAGAGTAGGCAGGGATGCAAATGACCTATGTACACATTTTCTACAAGGCCATTTGTTTTCATTTGTGTAAACTACACCTACCTCGCAAAGTGCCTGCAGCCTTCCAGAGGTCAGTCTTTCAGGGTTTCCTTCTTTTTAGTATTATACTTTTGTAGCTATAGATACTGTAAATTTTATGTCTACTTTTAAACTAATCACCACTCTGGGATATACTTTCTTACTTATATGATTTAAAATATTCATATGCTGTTGTTACTTTAAATTCCATTTTTTGGCCTTTGTCTTCCCTTTTTGTCTTTTGTATATATTACATGTATTATTTCTGCATATATTACTTTTCTACATTTGCTTTACTGGAGTTTGGGAAGAGAGAGGAGTCAACGTGTGGTGAAGTGGTTGTGTCTACCTGGACATTTTCCTTTCCCGGTCAGGTGAGAGATGTAACAGAAGGAGCCATCCATATGTGTGGCACATCTCTTGTGTACTTAAGGAACTCAGATATGTTGCAAACTTTATTGTTACTATTACTGTGTACTGTGTCTTTCTCAGGTACAACCCTCTATGGATACCACACAAGTCCAGACGACAATCTGACCGATACACTTGCAATACCCTAGAAATCTATTGTTTTCAATTTCAGATTATGTGATATTTTAAGAATGTTCTTTTGGCTATTTACATATGATTTATCTATTTGAGCACTGATGAAAGTTACACTGAATTCAGGAGTTCATCTGTGAGAACTGTTGTGAAATTCAAAGCCATATTTTACTAGATTGGATTTTCCCTTTTGTAAAATGGGCCAGTTTTCTTAATAGTTAAAATCTCAATTTTTTTTCTCAGTAGTATCCTTAATTTTGTGTACACCTAGCAGCAGTGAGATTCTGCCCTGCTCCAAATAATTTGGATCATTTAGGATGTATTCATTTCCTAAAACAAGAAAACTATCAAAGTTGTAGAGATAATCACATTCTAGTAATTGCAACATTGCCTTGATTCTACATTTACTATTCCTAAGTGGCCACATATTGGACCCAAATTCCTGTCTTTTGGATTATAAGGACTAAAACTAAATGACTTTTTAAAAAATATTTTCCTTTCTCATCATTGGATGAACTCCTCAGATGGAGAAGTGATATTTTATTCATATTAAAAATCTGTGCAGGGTCCGGGATTTGGCTCAGTGGTTCTGCTACCTGCCTTGCAATCGCAAGGGCCTGAGTTCAATTCCCTGTATTAAAAAAAAAAAAAAAATCTGTGCAAAGCTTTGCTGGAAGTTGCTGATCAATGACAAAAACAGAGATGAAGGTAAGAAGTCCCCCAGAATTCTTGACACCTCTGTGGCATGTTGGCAACAGGAGCTTATAAACCTGCCAGGTAGAAAAGTAGAAAGTAGAAGACAGCTGAGCTGTATGCTAGCGGGTCTGCCATGGGGCGTCTGTGGAAAGAGATGAGTAGAAGATGAGACTCCATATCAGCACAGCCTCTGGAGTCAGACAGGACATGTGGCTGAAGGCAAGGAACTCCAGCAAGTGAGGGTAGAGCTAGATCAGTGGAGGACAACCACGGGATTCAACACACCGAAAAAAGAGACCTCTCTTTCTTGGGTGCCCACTGCAGCAGCAAGTGCCAGACACCCAAAAGGAACTGCCTTTGAAACTGGTAAGCACGGGAATACAGTCAAGTTTTGAAATAAAAACTACTTACTACTAACCATACTGTCATCTGGACACATTAGCTTTGCTGTGCTCTCAGAAGACTTTATCCAAGAAAGAGTATTTTGTAGGAAAATGGTTGCTAGGCCTCTCATTGGCAAATGTGATATTTGCCATATCCACATTGCCACCAAGACTGGGCGCTTCAAAGCAAGCTGAGGATAATAATGGAAAGAAAGACTATTCTGTCTTGTTTTGTACATTTGTCTGTAAAGTCTAAATTTTGACCTTGTTATATCTATGTTGAAGAGTTTATTATTGACAATCCTATGACATGGTCATATATTGAAAGACGTGTCATTTTTAAGAAAGTAGATAAGAGTTAGTAGAATTATGTTCAGAAACAGTAGTGTTAAAACACACACTGACTTGTTTGTCCTCCCAAATAAAACAACTGAAGAAATTTGGAATCTTTGGAAACCTATTTTTCACCACTGTGATGAAGCATTGAAAAACTGGGATCTAGCATAGCATCTGGAACATAAGCCCATCGGCTAAATGAAGAATATTTATCATTGTTTAAAGGAATTACTTTGAGCTGTCTGTAACAACACAGATGACAGTGAGCTAAACGAGATCTCTAGAAATTCTTAGACCTCATAAAGATGTTGAAATAAAGAGGGCATTAGGTCCCCTGCTCAAACTGAGCTCACTCTACATCCTCCATGTCACAGGTAACACTACTGAATCTTGAAGTTAATTTATTAGGAAACTTCTACCCATCAGTAAAGAGAACTGGATTCCCATGTCTGACATTTTAACGCTTTTAGAACCTGAATCTCTTTAAGCCATTTGGAGAATTTTAGGAGGATATCTGATTTGATTTGTCATCCTTTCTGCCATATGAGGACTATAGGGGAGCAAACATGGAAACCCATAGCACTATAAAAGTCTTGAGAGAGCTGGTGGTGAGATAGTTAAGCGTAAAGGTAGGGATGATAGGGAAAGGGAACTGTAGTTGCCATTATTTTAGAGGTAAAATTGATAGGATTTGACTTGAGAATGAACCAGTGAGGGAAAGGAATAAATCAATTATATAGTTTAGAATTATTCTTTAGCAGCTATAGTCAAAGAGTAGACTGTTTACTAGTATTAAGAAGGAAAATATAAAGAAGGAAAATAAAATTGAGGGACAGAAATCAGAAAATTACTTGAAACATGTTAAATTTACAATAATTATACATAAATATTTAAGTGGAGATATCAGTCAAAGAGCAGTTTGAGTCCAAAGTTTTAGAGAGAGGTAAGGACTAGAGATGAAAATGTCACATATTTCTGCTAAAGCATAAGACTTAACACATATGCTGCAGATCAAATGCCACTTGATGTTTTAAATTATCTATAGCTTTTCGTTCAATTCCCGTTACTACTCTAGACTACAATCTATATTGTAAAGACAAGAAAACTGAGGTAACCAAAAAACTACTCCAGAATTTATAAAAAAATTACGATATCCTGGGAGTAGACTGGGTGGGACCAAGATACCAGTGGATATGCTAACCATAAATAACTCAGTCTTTGGTTCTTATATCTGATTTTGAGCTTAAAAAATAACCTTGAATGCTTGACTAAAAAGAGTTTTTGTTGAGTTTTCTGTTTTTGTTTTTAAATGATAGAGTAAGAAGTTGCTCTTTATTGGCATTTGTCTTCTCTAAGAAGATAATTGTGGAGGTGGGAACATTTGAACAAACAGCTGTCGCTAAATCACAAGTATTATAAGGAGACACTTTGTTCTAGGAGATCTGGCTTATATTATGTCAACACTTTTTAAAAATGCTTCAAATAGGAAAAAGAAAAACAAACAGCAGAAATTTAACTGCAAAGTCTTGGAATAGAGTTTTGAAAACTGTGGAAGTTCAGGGCACAATCAAATGGACAAACATTTCTGTCTCTCCCAAATACTCTCATTCTTTCCTTTATGTATTAAATTCTATTATTTACTTACTATCTTCTGTTTTTGAAATTTTCTAAGAAAGTAAATCTTAAATGTTCTCACCGCACACAAGAAATGGCAACTATGTGGGGCAATATGTTAATTTGCTTCACTGTGGTAATCATATAATAATGTATACATACATCAAAACACCACAGAATACTCCTTAAATACATACAAATTTATTTGCCAGTTATAAAAGTCTATACATTGTACATCCCTAGAGGCATAATGGAAGGACCTTGTTGAAAGGGGGAAAAGATAAACTGTAGACCAGGGGGAAAAATATTCACAAACCAATATCTAGCAAAGACTAGTCTTAGAAACCAAGGATTTTTCTCCTGTTTTTCTAATAAAAGTTTTGCAGTTTATTTTTAAGCCTTTGATACATTCTATGGTAATGTTGTGGGAAAATATGAAATATGAAATATATCTCCCAACCTGTTAACCGTATGATATGCTATGTTCTTGTTCTGTAGAAATTGAAGAATGAGTCCTAGGAATGACTGTGATTAAAAGTAGGAAGATTTTTATTGATAGGAAAGCTCCTGAGGCGCATGAGGGGTCCAGAGTGGGGAGTCCAAGGACTCCACTTTACAGAGAAGTTTTATAGGGTGAAACCACATGGGTACAATGTGGGCCACAGCCACGAACATCCAATAAGGTTACAAGTATATTCCCTTAGGTGATGGTGTCCAATTGAGGAGCAAGTCATGTAGTAAGTGTGGATGGAAAGAGCAAGGGTTCTTCTAGGAGGCGGTGGGTCCAGAGGTCTCTGGTCACTCCTAGGGTAGTCAGTGCCCATCTATACTTCACTAAGCTCAGTTCTTTGAAGAAGTATGTGGGTCTGGTCATCTTGTCTCCATCTTGAGCCCTGGTTTTCTGCCAACGTGCAGCTGTGGTGAGTTTCACCTTTGTCCTGGCCCTCTCAGGGACTTAGCCCTATCGGACTTCCTATATTTTCACCTAGTTCATCTATCTATAATAGTAATTTAGAAAAAGACTTTTTATATCTTCATAAATGTCTTGTCATTAAATAACATAGTCTGAGAATGGCACAGATTGGAACTAAGGTGATTAAGGGAAAAGGAGAATTTCGATCTATGCAATTTTTGTATATTTCCTTATTCAAATCAATTCTCTTAAATTACGTTAGATATACCTTTTCAAAAGGTACCTTTAGAATTTTGATGGGTTGGGCTGGGGATTTAGCTCAGTGGTGCCATTGCCTGCCTCATAAGCACAAGGTTCCAAGTGAAATCCCTGGTACCAAAAAGACAAAACAAAAACATAAACAGAATTTTGATGGGTTTTCTCACAGGCAGTGACTAAGAATCTTAAGGGCAGGAAATATGAAGGAGATTAAGTGGCAGCTCAGCAAGTTTGTCAAGTAGAATTTCTTACAGAACTGTAGTTGTACTCAGCTGATCTTCACGCCTCATTCTTGACTGTGGGGCTTGAAAACACATAATTAGGGACTTTCATCAACTAAGAACTGAGCAGTGAAATAATATATCTAGATCAAATGGCTCATCCAAATATTTTCTTGCGACTAGGTAGCATGCTCACTGATGATTTTCTATAACTAGGCATTAGCTAGCATAATCCATATGTTATTACGGAAATCTATGTTGTCTTCAAAGTAGACTATGTAGCACTGGATTATTTTCCAGGTTTTCTGCAAAATTAAAGGTAGAAGGCAGACACAAACACTAGAGAAAATTAAGTATTATATCATGTCACAGCAGACAATCCTCACTTTGCAGGCTATGTTTTCCCTCTGGATTAAACCATGCCAATTCTTTTTGCTTTAGTTACATTATTTTGATTAAATTATCCTCTGGATCAGACATAAATTTCTATATTCCCTTTGACCTACAATATAAAATGACCCATAGACATTAAAACAGGACTTAATGTTTAAAAGACAGAAATCACACAACCCTAATGATAGCTTCCTGAGTGTATAACCTAGAATCTATTCACTGGATTCCTTCTGACAAAGGCACTGGAACCAGGGGTGCGTGTATACAAGTGACCTATTTTGATACATTATGTGGTAAAATTGTTGGTACAGGCTCTCAGCAACCCAAATCATCTTGCCTCTGTTAAGCTCCTGGTCAAAGACGATAATACACACTAATCAGACATTTTAGGTCAGCAAGTTATTTTTCTGTTTTCATATAAATAATTTTGTTTACTAGGTAAAACACATAATGCTAATTCATAGAAATTTAGAAGGGACGTCCTACTGTCCTTTAGAAAGTGTAGTATAGCTGAATGTTCATGTTTCAGAGGTGAAAGGTGTAAAATTGCGAAAGGTATTTCAACCATTAATGCCTCCTTAGGCAGCAGTGGTGATGTAGTTGCTTGATTGCTACTGGGCGGTTGTTTTTAGTTGGTGGTATTGTCCAACAGCTGGGAACTACATCTTTCATTCTCCATCTTATGCTACTTAAATATCATAAAGCATGAATTCTGGTTGTGACCTGAAAACCTGTGTTAATACCTTCTAGGGAGGTGAAGAAGTATTGGCAGTAAAATTCATATGATGAACACTTAGCAGTTTGGAAGAGGCAGTGAAGCAAACTTTTAAGAAAAGCTGCAATATCCACACCATGGGTGCACAAAGGGTGGTAACATTTCAGGAAATGTGCACAGCTTCTAGTCTTTTTTTTTTTTGGTACTGGGGAATCAAACTCGGGTCCTTGTGCTTGCAAGGCAGGCAGCGGAGCCACTGAACTAAATCCCTGGCCCACAACTTCTACTCTTATTCATAAATTGATTCTGAACACTTGACCTTGAATCTTTCATACTTTCTTTTTAATATTCTATAATATTGATAGCATAATGGCATTGATAGTAAAATAAATAATCCACATCCAAATAAGTGTAAAAAAGCTCCTCTGATAAATATAAAGTAAAAGTTGTAAACAAGACATGTGTTTGACAAACTTCTTAGTTTGATTCTTTTCTTTTTTTATTTTTTATTTTTGGTACCTGGGATCTAACTTGGGTCCTTGCACTTTCAAGGCAGGTGGTGGAATCACTGAGCTAAATCCCTGGGCCCTGGTGTGATTCTTTTCTAAACTACTTTTAGTAAGTATTTAGTAAGTTTTGATTTATTCCTAGCTCCTGTTCTGCTTTCCTGTCAGCCAAGGTATTATTCGTTCATAATCTCTCTCTCTCTCTCTCAATATATATACACACACACACATATATATTTTTTGAAGATATATAGTAAGATATTTAGATATATAATATATATATCAATATATACATTTATATTATATCTATGATATATATTTATGAAGTAAAAATCAAAATATTTCAATTTTGATGAAGAAATCTAATCTTTATTTCTATGATGTTAGCACAATATACTCACACAATAGCTCTGATCTGTACTTAACAAAATACATTTATAGCACTTTACAAACTTTATCAGTTTGGAAAACATTGCATAACATTTTATTAAACACAATACTTTATATATATTATATATTCATAATTTATTCACTTTAAAAAGATAATTAACTCTCTTTATTCAGTACTTGGTTTTATCAATAAAGCACAGCCTAACAAAGGAAGAAGTGCTCCCATTGCAAATAAGATAATAGAACACTAAGAAGAGATACCACCTGTTAGTCTGATTTATCTTAAATTAAGGTACCAGTGGAATGTAAACAAATTTTTTTTTTGTAATTTTCTTTACAAAAGATGTGTTATCAAATATACATGCAGAGGTCTGAGTTATAGTGTCTATCGTTATATTTCCTTAACAATGTGGTACAATTAGTTAAGTCATTAAAAACTGTAGCCTTTGGCACTTTGAGTAGAAAAAGAATATATCAATATTATGTAAAGAAAAAAAATTCAATGACTAGAGAAGTACTTTAAAATCTTTTGTTAAGAAATATGAAATATTAGGAAATATCACACTGCACCTGAAATGCTGCAGCTTAGTTTTTCTTCAGAGTACTAAAACCAGCCCATCTTTCCCTCTACACATTGGCAAAAGCCAGTAGGAGTGGCATGATGGTGGCAAAGGTGAGAAGAGGGGAAGGCAGCATTTTACTCCCACTTCCTTCTCTGAGAAGGAAATTGCCAGAAGGGATATGGTTGAGTCTGCATTTTATTGCCAAGTTTTCAATTTTGCTGGTTTCAGCTAAATTCCTAATGCTTTAGGAGATTGGCTTCTCTAGGAAGCCCGGCCCTTTCCCCAAAGAAACTGAGAATGATGTGATACTTTTCCTCTCTGAACAACTCTTGTTCTTACTGAAAACTGAACTGAGGTCAGATTAACCAGCCTGTGTTGTTTCCATTTATTATCTTGGCAATCATCAAGTGTACTTTAGAATTCTTAAGAAATGGTGTAAAAAAAGAAATTTTTAATACCAAATTCTAAGAACCAAATATTTCTTCATACTTTAACTATTTAACTTGGAAAATGCTTCAAAAATTTTAAATCTTTTTATTGATAGTATTAGTTTCCTTTGATTTAGGCTCAAGGCTTAATACAAGCTAGGTAGCGAAAACTGTTGATTGCCTGTTTAGAACTAAAACTGTGCTTGTTCAGATATTTTGAAGAAATTCATTCTTAATTTATACTGGGAGACACTTTCATTTATCAATTTACATTTCCCCCCAAATTCTTCCTGTTGGTGCTCAATTCACAGAAATATTTTAGGGAAGAGATTAAAACTCAGCCACTGTGATTTTAATTTACTGGTTATCAGGATATTGAGAAAGAAAAGTAATCTGGGACAAAATGAAAGTTGTGCACTATTTACTCACTAAGATGGCAATCTAATGTAGCCATTTGGAGACATCTAAGGATAGACTTGACCACTATCTGGCAATATAACCCACAAAGTCCAGTTTTGGCTCAGATTTCATATGTCTAACTTTACAGCAGTATATTTTTCTCAAGGAATGTCAATTGTCATTTTTGCTTTTGAAATAGAACATATCTAGAATATCACAAAATTCAGTAATAAAGAAAAGCCATAAAATGCAAAACATAATCACTATAATTTCAAAAGATTCTCTAAAGCAAGGTATTTTTCAAGTTATGCAAATTTACTCACTGAAAACAGATCCTTCTTTATCAGTACCTGTACTTAAATAAATAATAAGCAGCAGAAAAACTATGCAGAAAAAGTACTAGTTATTCCCTTTCACTGAAAATATTCCTATACAGTTTTGATGTTGAAGAAAGCATAATTTTGAAGAAATGCACATAAAACGTTTTGTTTTTACCTTTACTGTGAGAGCCACTACAGGGAAGCTGCGGTTGTCCTACTCTAACACAAAGTAGCCAGCATCTTCTTAATAAAGTAGCATTTCTTTTACAAGGAATTGCACACCACTACTTCACAGCTAAATAGAGTTTGAGAGTTTACATGGTATATGTACTATAATAGTCAGCACCACCCATACTGAGCTTGAGGTGCAGATTCTGTAAAGTGAATATATAATACTGCATGGCCTCTGCTGTAGGGAAAAACCTGTGTGTTGTGGATTCCCACAGCTAATTATAAAGAAAAAAAAATCTCCAAAGTTGGCACATTCAGGAAGTAAAATAGCATACATAGAAGGAAACCACTTTCTTTTGATACCACCCTCTGCAAAACCTTTTACATTGGATGACAGGTCTTAAAAAGAAAACTCCTCACATCATCACATTAGTTAGGTTCTTGCATTGTGCTTTTCCCCTCCCTAGATGTCAAGTCTACAAGTTCAGTGTGGTAGTTCTCAAGAGTTAGTAGAGTTCTGGGCTGATGGTGAACAATCTAATTTGGCAAGAAGGCTTCCTAATCCTCTGGAACAGTAGAATCAACACGAGGTCTTGGGTGGGGGGTCACCCAAATGACTGAATGGTCATCACTCAGTCCTTATAGGCTCGCGTGGGAGAGGTCCCTTTGTAGAAGATATTTCTGGTGTTCTCGGGGCTGTTGCTTCTTTCAGGGATTAGAATGATGTTGCCCTTCCTTCTCAGGGTGGAGTCACGAGAGGAAGAGATGGACAGCGTCTCTGAGCCTATCTCGCTGCCCTCCACAGGGGTGACCCGGATGGTGGTGATTCCGTGGTGGTGATGTTCGTTATTATCAATGTTGCTTCTCTTGCGATCTCCGGAGCCGAAGCTGTCTTTCAGGGACTCGCAGCTTTCTGAGTCTCTGTTGAGGTCGTTGAGCTCGTAAGTTTGGCGCAGGCTGCCCTTTTCGGGAGCCTTCCACTTCCACGAGCCACTGCCCTCGCCCTCGGTGGACGGGATCTGGATGATGGGCCTGTTGTTCTCGGGGTGAGCCTCCACTCTCACGATCCCGCTGGGCTCGTGGTCGGTCAGGGCCTTGTAGCGGATGGAGCCGGTGCAGGTGACCGTGCTGCCCTCGTTGTTCTTGGGGCTGCTCTGCAGGACGCCCTGCTGCTTGGACATGGCTATCACCTGCATGATGCGCGGCTGGCTGTTGCTCCGGTTGCAGGCCACTGTCTTCTCGGCTGCTTTCAGCCACTTGGCGCGAGCTGAGCTGCTTTTGGGGGAGGTGCTAATGTTTTCCTGGGTCTCTTCCGGGATGTGGACCAGCTGTGAGGAGCCGGGGCGGGACTGGATGGACACCCGGGGCCCTCCAGGCATGCTGTTGTTACAGCCCGGGACAGTGCCGGGTTGGATCTTGAGGTACTGATTGCTAGGACCGTGGTGCTCTCCATTCACCCCAACCCTGGAGGGCTCCGAGCTGGACCTCATTTCTATGGATCTGGGCGGCGAATGCCCCGGCTCGGACTCCATAACTTGCAGCGACAACTTCCGACTTTCATTCTTATTCTTCCACTGAGTGAGGAGCTGCTTGGATCGAGCAGAATCCATAGAGGCGTGAATGCTCGCATTCCTTCGGACAGGGTCTTCCACCGACGGCGTGTTGGCTCTGGGCAGGGTATTGCTGAAGGTCACCATGTTCTCCTTCCCCATGGGGCTCCGAGGCGTGATGATCTCCACGTCAGCGTTCGCCCTTTTGAGGTTTGTTAGGGAGCTAGCATCTCTGTGGTTTCGGTTGAGGATGCCTTCGGTGTGAGCAATTCCATCGCTGCTGCTACCATTTTTAGCTGACAAAACCCGGCTGGGGTCTTGATTGAGGTCTGTTAGAGATCTGAGGGCGTCTCTGTGCTGAAACACACTCTCTTCACTGGGCAGGAAATTCCCCACAGCGTACAGACCCTGGTATTCAAGGGAAAACAATAACCGTTGAGCACTAGAAGACATAGTTACTAAGACTATCCCTTAGAGTACCCACTGATGTGCCCAATAAAGTCTGTGCCACCCCCCATATACTACTGACTATGGCACATAAGAAAAAAATTAAAAGCACCCTTACTAAGAGCAATACTTTGCAAGCTATCTCATAAGTTAGTGAACTAATTACTCAGAAGCATGGATCTTGGTTCTTTCTTTATTCCACTCTGCATTTTGGTTTTGTTTTGTCTTATTTATTTGGTCTTTTTTTTTTTTTTTTTTTTTTTT
>NW_022900945.1:32151538-32247832 GCF_012274545.1 Fukomys damarensis | reverse complement strand
TTTTTTTTTTTTTTTTTTTTTTTTTTTTTTTTTTTAGATTAGATCTCACTATGCAGTTCAGGCTGGTCTTGAACTCACTGTGTAACCCAGGCTGGCCTTGAACTCATGGTGATCCTCCTGCCTCAGACTCCTGAGTACTGGGATAACAGATGTGGACCACCATGCCCTGAACCCTGTATATATTTTGAAAAGGCAGACAATGACAGCAATAAGGATATTTTGCCTTTCAAAGCAATTCATTCTTCTAGATTTATGAACTTCATATTGAGTGACACCTCAAATAGCTTAAATGATTTATTTTACTTCCATTTTCAATCATACAGTACAATGGAAATCTAAAATGTTGCAGAAAATGTGGAACAATGGATCATTCACAAAACATGATATCAGGTTTTGAAATGAGGTCAGAGACAGATGCTGTTGTGACTCACACTGGGTTCAGTCTTGTGTGCTCAGCATTGTAGAGGGTGCTCTTGGCTGGCAAAGTCCAGAACCAGTCTATGGTGTCCACATTCTTTTCTGATTTAAACTTGATTTTCAATTGGGCAATTTCAGTTAAGTACTGCCATTGCCCTAAATATGAACCAAATTTTATTTTTTTCCTCATACACAGTTTATCGATCTTTGTTTTAAATTTGGAAAGTGCTAAAATTCAGACTCAAAATCTTTACATTTGGAAGATACAGTCCCTGCTAGGTTTTCAGTTTTTTTTAAATGCTTGAGTTAGAGAAAATATCAAGCAGCAGACACCTACTTGTATGCTAATTTCAATAGAAGGTAGCCACTGTCTACTGTTCAAATGTAAGTAATTGAATTTCACGGATTTAACATTTTATAGAATGCTTATAATGAACAAACACATGGGTTTAGAACTGAAACATTTCCAATTTCAGAGCATAGAGTGCAAACAGAAATGATGCATGCTTCTGCTTCTCCAGCTATTTTAATTCCTGGTTAAAATCGTCTTCTACATAATATATTGAAGATTTTACCATCAAAGCTCACCAGAGTGGACTACCTAATGTTCTATGAATAATCGTACTTAGAAGTGTAAGTTTGAGTAAGTCCTCCAAGAACGTGTGAGCTCTGATTGTACTCGCCAATATCCAGAGCTGCATATTGCACTACAGTTGATTAGTTTTTGTTATGACCTGAGTCAGATAATTATTATCATTTATTCAATGAAGAAACAGGCTTCTGAAAAGCTGCATAACTTGGCCAATAGGCAGGAAAATTGAAACTCATACTTAAATTCTTTGATCTGTAAAAGGCTATGCAAACTCTAGAGCACTATGATTTCAACATATACAAAAGCAACATAAAACTATAGAGGGGCAGTTTTCAGCCATTCCGTTTCTTCTGTTCCAGTCATTGTTCATTAGCATTCCCATGGCAATCTATGATCATGCACCATTTCTGGCACACTAACTTTAATGTGATCCTTTCTCCACCAGTGAAGAGATTATGTAAGTGTAGGATTTAAAGTGACAATTCCAGCTTTACTAAATTAAAAGTAAATCTTTTTACACTTTAGTACTTCTACTAATTCTCTGTAATCCTTTTCTCCAATGTCATTTTCAAGCACAACTACAGTCAACTAAGATTTGTTCCTGAATCAGCTCCTTTCAGTTTCCTTCGTTATTGCTATTTCTTCTCTGTGTCACTTGCCTTTTGCTAGTCCCTGACTCATTTTTATTCTTAGAGGCTGGAAATTTTATATACTTCAAAACTACAATGATGTCTTTAACAATAGAGTCCACGATTTCCAAATCTATTTATCCTGTGCTGATTGCTGTTTTGAACTCCGGACACAACAATTTAGTGCCTATTTATTCAATTGGCTTCTCACTCCCTTTTCCCTGAACAACGTGCTTCCTCTATCATTTACCTGGTCTGATAATAAAGTCACCATCAGCCCAGGCTTTAAGCTTGAAACCTGGCCGTGGTCTCTCATTTCCCCTGTCTCCTCACACACCCCTTATGCTTGACCTTTCACATGTCCATCTATTTCGTGTTATTTACTCACCATAAATGCCATTTTTCCTTTCCTTTCCCTAAAAAACTCTTTTTTAAAACAATGTATCGCGTGTCTGAAGACTTCTCTGTATTGCTTAGGCAGTTTGCTATTCCCAAGGTACTTTTTAAATATCATATTGCATCATTTACCATATCATAACCATGTTGGTTAGTTCTTACATGTTCAAAATGCATCTTATTTTTCACTGTTTTAAAATTTAGCCTAGTACCTGACAAAAAGTAGATATTAAATAAATGTAAAATAAATGAATGCATGACTGAAGGAAATGGACAATCTCAGTCTTCTTACGTTGCATCTGCTTGTGTCAGAGATCAGATGTGAAAGTAGCATGCTGTTGAAGAGTTTACTTTTAGTTGGAAGATAGCTATATTCAGATGAAACATTTGTGTTGGGAAATTATGCAATCTCTCTCTAAATTACACACCCTCTTCACTTTCACTAAGCTTACTTTTACTAATGTTCACTTTTCTCATCTGTAAAATCATAATTGTGCTAGTTATCATAGTCTCTCTCTCTCTCTCTCTCTCTCTCTCTCCCTTCCTCTCCACCTCCCCGCTCCTTGCTGTTTGATAAAAGTATAATGATTCTTCTCAAATCACAATTTTGATTCATAGTAAGAATCCAATAAATTATTTTATTCAAAGTGGGATATGTAGTTTGGCATAGAGTGAGATGTTCTCATGAATATAAAATATATAATATTAAATTATTGTGAAAAATATTTCATGCATTTTTTCTTTATAAACTGTGGTTCATCACATAATAAAATAATGATAATGATAATAATAACAGTAATAATAAATTATTTACCAAATACAATGCAATTCCTCCTCCTATTAAAAAGCCACAATAGACATCAACTGGGTGGTTCTTATACTGAGTTATCCGTGTTAGCCCGCAGATGATTCCACAGATGATAAATGTGAAAACCAAGAGAGGTTTGAGAAGCTTAGAAGAATCAGTTAATGTAGAATTGAAGTACATCTTAAAAATGAAAGAAGTGGTTGAATATGTTAGAAGGGCTGTCTTATTAGAAATTCTAATCAAGTAACAAGTTAAATTAAAAAATCTAAGTGATACAGTAGACATCAAGTTTACCATTCCATCCCCCTGGCATGACTATATTCTCTAGCTGCCAAGAAGGGAAATGAATGGAAAAGTTCATCAAATAACAAGTCTTTTATTTAATTGTATAAACGTGAAAAAAATTAAAACAGTAGAATTGGTCAGACATTTTTTAAATCACTATGAAATTTGTCACACAACTTTATTGCATTTTTTTCTCATTAAAAACTCCATGGGCCATTATATTAATTAGATAAAATGCCTATCCATTGTACAACACTTACCTAGTTTGCACTGACCTTGAGCTCCCCACAGTTATAGAAATACTGAAAGTAGTGTATTTGTGAATATTCTATGTAATTTTTTCAGCTTTAGTATTTTAACATTCATATATTTCACAGTTCCCTCCCACAAAACACAATACTGTGTTACAAGGATGCAAGTCTAAATAAATATTATGATTGTACAGAAAAAAATCTTTTACTGTGTTATTCTTCTAGTATTACTTTATCTGGTTTCTGCTTTGGATGCCACTGTACTGAAGGACCGCAATACTGAAGTTTACTATCTAATCAGTTATCTGGAGACAACATTTATTCCTGTGATTTTTCTGTGGGACACAATTTAATGAAAAAGAATTAGTTACTTACCGAAACATACACAGCTGCAAAGGCAGCCAGGGTCGCATGTTGAGAAGGGAATGACTTCCTGCCAAAAGGAGTGCAGTCAAATTATGCCTTTTAGCTCAGATACACTGCTAGCAAACATTCTATGAACACTGGGTGGTTAAAATACTCAACTTACAGCCACAAAGCAATAAGCAAAGAGTTTAATTTAGTTTTCTGGGGAAACAAAAAATGATTTAAAGAACCCACTGCTAATCGCCATTCCTTAGTGTTAAGGAATAGTAAGGATGCACTTTCCAACTTAAATACATATCAGCTGGACAAGAAGCCAGGTGATCATACCACAGAAATGATATTTGAAAGTAGAAATGGTTTGGAAAACACTTATTCTTCAGTATTAAGATTATGTTAATTCAAAGTAAAAGTTCACAATAGGATTTTAAAGCTTTAAAATTTTCTCTATGTTCCTAAATATGTATTTCATTTACATAAAAAGTTAAAAATTATTTTTAAAGCAGTAGATCTGAATGTGTCTTTCATATTCTAAAAAACAAAAGTGTATTTTTAACAAAATGTCAATCATCATCTCAAGAATCACAGAACATTTTATTTAGTTAAACAATGAAAAGAGCAAAGTACAGAGGTAGAACATATGATGGTGGAAAAGGTATGAAAAAAAGCAGGCAAAAAATAATAGGGACTTAGTTGGAAAAATGACATTTACATGTGGTAATTATATTCTCCTAATTATTTGGACCTTATTGGTCCACCCAGGTAATGTAATAGGAATGAGAAAGTATATAGGACATAAGTCTTGGATGTAGGCTCAAAATTATTGAATTGTCTATGAGAAGTTGAATGTGTATAATCACAAAATATCAAGTTCTAATTTTTCACTTGCATGCATCAATTTATTTTTCATTGTTGAATAGATCTTTGGAACTCATTGAATGACAAATTCAGTTCTTATAATAACCATCTGTTGGCCCTTGTCCCTCTGTGATCTATTTCTTTTGACTTTCTCAGGTAATTTCCCTGTCATAGAATTTATTTTTATTTTACTGGCTGAAAAAATTAAATACATTTAAAATTTTATGAAGTTTCTTGAATTTTACTGTTCCTTATTTTTTGAAATGTAAGGCCAGAGCTATTTAAATCATCTGGATTTATTCAAAGAAATTATACACCATTCTCCATATTACTCTTCTCAAACTTAACTATAGCAAAAATTCATGATTCTTTTGATAAAAATAAAATGAAGATATGACTATGACAGATGTTTAGCTATAAAAGACCATAAATATTCTATAATAAATTCATTGTGGTAATTTAAAACCTCAACAAGCAGATAACAAAACATGAGCAAAATTCAGTGTTATGAGGACAAGTAGCAAGACTAGAAAGTTGAAATTTGGAGACAGGGAAGGATTTACAATAAGCCAAATATGGATTTCTATGTTATCCTTATTAAAAGATCCCTGGGCTGGAGATTTAGCTCAGTGGTTCTACCACCTGCTTTGCAAGTCCAAGGACCCACGTTCAAGCTCCAGTAATAACAACAAAAAATCCTTATATTGAAAATAAAAAGAAAAACAAAGCAAAATAAATCATTATGATTGAAAAATGTACACTTTACAATGGTATTCCAAACGATTACTGAATAATTAGAATGCTGACATGGAATGCTTTTAGGTCTTAGTTGCTAACCTGCCACTGTTGATAACTGTGAGGTCAGATCCTGAACAAATGTCTTCCACAATGTAGGAATTCTCTTTGCAAGACACATTCAAAGATGTATAATTTGGCTTGCACACAGTCAGAAAATATGGGGCTTGGTATCCAGTGGACAGTTGTATGATATCTGTGATGAGAGCTGTTGAACACAGCCCAAACACATGAACGCCTGCAAGACAAATGAAAACAAATTACCAAGTTGATGATTAATGCTAATATTACAACTTTAATAATGTGAATCACATATTCACTTGCCAACTTTAAAATCTCTTGTCACCATTTTGTCTAAATTAACTTAGAAAAGATAGCATTTAAAAAAAACCCAATTTTAAAAAAGATACTTAAAGGCAAGATGAGTGATATTTTCATAGTAGCAATTTAAGGTACTTTTGTCACTATTATTAGAGACAGTTCTTAACATTCTTTACTGTAGGGCACTTGTCAGTCACTGGGAGCATGTTAAGATGATCAGTTATGTGATTTAAGGGGATTAAACATGGGGAACAAAGCAAAATTAAAAATCATTTTAAATCGCTGAGCATTGTTGAGGCGGTAAAGAGATCTTTTCCTGATGGTCTAGATCCCTCACCCTTCTGATTTCCCTCAAGCTGTGGTTATGTAGGATTGCTAATTAAAACAGAGAAGAGGGGCCGGGGATTTAGCTCAGTGGTTCGGTGGCCTGCTTTGCAAGCGCATAAGAGCCGAGTTCAATCCCCGGTACCTAAAAAATAAAAATAAAACAGAGAAGAGGGTGGGTAGCGTCTGTCATAGAAACCACAATTTATTCTGGGTACATGGTATGGGAACCGGCTCGAATGTCTGGAATTTGGGGATGATATACTTCTATCTCTTGTCCAAATTCTATAATTTTTTTGTTTGTCTCCTGGGGTCAGTCTTTAAACACTAGTAACAAATCCTGGGGTACTGTGGGGCACCCAAACTCTATGCCTCGTTGAAGTTGCTTTCTTGACTTCCTCTTTGGGAGTCTAGCTTTCTCCTTTTGCACACATGATCTCAAACTTGCCACATCTTTCCGGGTCAGTTTGACTTTTTGAATTCATCCTGAGTTGACCACCTGGACTCTTATTTCTTGAGTTGTTCATAGAAATTACAAGAAGAACCTGGGTAATTCTTCACTAAACCCCTCTAAACCAAGAGCCCCTGGCTTGCACATTACTCTGCATCTTTCTTCACTGTTTATTGTCATTTATACACCACTCCTTCAATTCCTTCTCCACTTACACACCTAGGATTTATGAAACAGAAACTTTATTTCTACATTCTACATCCTATAAAGTTGCAAAATCTTGGAGAAGAGTTAAAATAGAAGGAAAATCATTATTTTACCTTTCAATAATGAGAATCTCCAGGCCGGTGGAGGATGGGATTATTGACCACACCGGCGGGGGGGGGGGCACAGATGAGCATTTTCCACAGTATTTTATTATGTTAAGGAAAATTTTCTCTGAAATCAGTTATGTGTCTTGGAACTTTATTTTCTTGCCTCAAATCCTGCTGCGGGTTCTACTGTTTTCTTCACCATCTTGATATGATGGCAGGAAAATGCTTAGAGAAGCCAAATTTGGAGAATCATTTAGATCAGATGTTTCCTCTCATGGAAGAGAAGGTTGTGCTTAATTATTGACCTGATATTAAATGAAGCAACTTATTCCTTTGAACTGACACAGGTAAAAGTAACTTTATACTGACATAATGGAAATAAATATAAGATATTCATTTTGGTGCAATCAACTCAGTTAAATGAACAGAAAAAGGTATATGGCTCAAAATTCACTAAGATGTCTCAATTTATCAGAAGAGATGAGCATTTAGAAACTGACTTAATTCAGTTTATCCAGGCCTATATATTGCCTATAGGTTTCATGAAAGTAGGAGGTAAAGTTGGAAACTAATGCTAGGAAAAAATAGCTTTACTCTGTGCTGACATTTTCAGTGAAGAAACTTCTGGATTAAAAAGCCTTCAGTAAATGGAATCACTGATGTGACTAATTTCTGAAGATTAATGTACTCATTTTGGCCTGCTGACATTTAATCTCCCTTTATAAAATCTGAGCACATATTCAGCAAAACCCTCAATGTAAATTCATGCTTTAACTTGAGTGAAAACAAAAATACACTTAAATGCATGACATGTTAAACCTCAAAGCAAGGACCAGGACTGTAAATAATACATTTCAGACACAAAGCCTAAATTTTGGTGTTTTAACAGTTTCTTATATAAAGTAAAATTCACCATGTGCTGAAATTATACATCTAAATTATAGCTTTAGAGGCTTAATATCTGTAATTAAGTATAACATTTGTATTGGAAAAAAACTTTTCCTTTCTTTGTGATTCCCCACACTCACCAACAAATCTGACGGCTCTTCTAAGAAAAGAGTTGAAGTTACAGCCTCCAGCATTAATGTTAGGCTCTAGTCCAACTCCACTTTTTCTTTTGGACAGGCAACAGTAGAGAATTCCTTCCCCTACCATAATCTGACAAGGCAAAGGGTGATGTAGGCAAAAGAATGTTAGTATACTTGTTAGATTAACTATGTAAGAATTATATAACATGCCTTAGCACATCATTAGTTCAAAGATGTGTTTTCTTAAAATCTTTAGAGTGGTAAGAAATTTCTCCTAAGTATTTGGGCTAGCAGTGGGAAGTAAGCAATCAGGATCCTGCGAGAATATTTTCCTGTGTCTCTGCAGGTCGATGCATGCTGGTAATTCAATGTGGCTGCAACAATCAAGCTTAAACTCTTTGCTCAACACCCAGTGACACTTCCTTGGCCAATCACATGGTGAATGATCCCACCCTCTTAGGGTCTTTGTATTTCACCTTCAAAATAACAAAAAGGAGATAACTAAGGAGGAATAAAGGAAGTACTAGAATTAGATCAACAATATTTTACTAGCAGATTGGAGCAAACAGTTTTGCATTTTCATGGAACAATCAATCTTTGGAAATTATGCACGTATATAAGGAGGTACTGCAGCACAGCTGTCCCATAAAGCTTTTGGTGAAGGCTGAAACTATTTTTTGTACTGTCTAATATAGTATCCAGTACCCACATGCTGTGAATGAGCACTTCAGATTTAGCTACTAAAAATGAGTTGAATATTTAATTTTATACCACACAAATTAAAAAAAATTAATCTAAACTTGAAATAGCCACTGTGGCTATCTTGTTGGAGAATGCAGATTACATGATAATGCAAATTACAGGAGAATCTAAGATAGTATTTTTTTACAGGTAAGCCATTTGGCCAATGTGTTCATAATAGACGGAGAACCATACTACAGTATCAGGACTATCTAAAGTCAAGTAACAATGAACTTTCCTGTAGGATTTAGGACATACGAGATTTAAATTTTTTATCGGTACATATTTGTAGAGATTTTGATTATATTCATCATGGGGAGTTGCTATGTATACATAACACCTCTCAATTCCTTTTTTAAGCCCTCCTTCCCCTCCATCCCCCTCTGTCGTCTTGGTCCCCTTCAGTCACACATATACACATATTAATTCATATCTGTACACACATATATCTATGTAAGTTTGTAGTAGATGATGATCACATTCCTCATGGGGACTTTGTGCATATACACAGAACTTCACAATCCCCCTTTTGAAAATTAGTATTCTTTCTTTTCTCTCCCTCCCCGACCCTGTCCTTCTTTTGGCTCCCTTCCTGTGTGCCAAAGATCCATCTTGATATGTCCTACTGTCTGTTTTTTATTTTGCACTTTATTCATATATTGGGTTTCTTGTGTAAGAGAACCATATGACAGTTGAGCTTGTGTGTCTGATGCACTTCACTTAACATTATGTTCCTAAAGTGCATCCATTTTCTTATGAATGACTGTGGGAGCCAGTCATGGCCCACTGACATTTGAAATTTGAAAGATAACTTCTTTCTTTATAATCAAGGCATTGACACAATGTGTGGTCAGGATGTTCCTAATTAGCATTTGTTAACATTTGTTCCTTTTTATTTTTTTCAGCTTTAATTGAGTTTATTGGTACATTTTAGGGATACATTACAGTTACATTCATTGTTGGGATTTTGTACCTCTACATGATAAGTCTTCCTTTTTAAGGACTGCATGTGTTAAATTTGTTTTTGACCCTGCGGTGTGAGAAACTCAAAAGAGATAGCCAAAGATCTGATTTTATCTGTAGGAGTCAGGTGTTTCCTGTTGATGTGCCTTTAAAAGGAGCTGTTTCTGTGAACTAAATCAGACTTCTCTTGGTCTCCACTCAGGCTTGAGTGTTCTTTCCTTTCTCAATCCTCACTCCCCAACTCAGGCATATTCGTGTTGTGACAGCTGGACCACCACAAGTGGCGCCCGAACAGGGACCTGAGTATCGAGGGATCCAGTGAAGGACACTGCAGAGAAGAACGAGGCCTCAACGAAAAGGTAAGGAGTGGTGAATTTTCTTATAAATATTAAAAATGGGAGCCGGCAATAGTTGAATGCTTTTTGTACATATGCTTAGAGATTTATTGCATGTTGGTGGTGCTAGAGTAGGGCACCAGCAATTGTGTAATTTTTTAGAATTTGTTGAAATGGTTTGTCCTTGGTTCCCTGAAGAAGGCACTGTAAACTTAGATACTTGGAGTAAGGTAGGAAAACAATTACAGGATTATTATGCTGCACACAGACCTAGCAAGTTACCCGTGGATGCTTTTAGTTTGTGGACTCTCATCAGAGATAGTTTGGATCCCAGACATTTAAAAAAAAAAAAAAAGAAAAAGAAAAAGAGAGAGCCCTCTGTTTGCTGTAGCTTCACGGCCCCTTAAAAGTTAAAAAACCTGTAAGGATCAATTCTCAACCTCTTTTTGTCCCCTGTTCAACAAAGGTTATAACAAGCTTTAAATATTGAGAAAGATTTATCTGGATTTTCCCTTATCTGCCCAGTCTTTGATGCTCGAGATGCTCAAGAAAAACCCATTCTCATCAAAACAATTAAAAAAAAAATGGCTTGCAGCCAATATGGACCAACAGCCCCTTTTACTTTAGCAATGCTTGCTTCTCTGACAACTGATGCTTTATCTCCTTTTGATTGAAAACAAATAGCTAAAGCTTGCCTGGTGGGGCAATTTCATTTTGTAGAAGAATGAATTTGGAAAACAGTGTCAAAAGACAGCAAAATTAAATAGGACACAGAGAGGGTTAAACGCTAATTATGAGATGCTTGCTAGAGATCGAAGCTGCCCCTAAAAGACCCCTATGGCATTGAGCACTTAAACTTTACAAACCAATCAGTGAGTGCTTGTTCTTTTTGTTTTGCTTCTGTGTCTTTCTCTTCCTGTTAATGTCTGATAATTGTTAACTGATAATTTGTGATCTGGATCATTTTGGAGGCCCAGAGATCCAGGCAGATCTGCTAATGGACTCTGCACCACAGGGTCTGGGAGACCTCCCAAACCCCCTTTCAGGACACCTCACCATCCTTTTGGTTTAAAAAAAATCTAGAGGAAACTGCTCGTGAGACCTCTGGTTCTACTTTTGGTTTGGTTTTCATAAGCCTTGGTCCTATATCTTATTTGGACTCCTTTGTTTCCTTGTTTGTCTGCTTGCTTATTTTGAATTTTCTGACAGGATGAAAAGAAGCTCATCTACCCCACTCATCTTGATTTTAAGTCATTTTCAGGAGGTCCTTTGGACTGCGGCTGACCTTGGATTCCCATAATTAAAGAGATTTCAAAACAACCCAGCCTAGGAGTTGATCAAACTGCTCTATAACAGTCAGCTGCTAGTAAAAACTATTTAATTTTGGTAACACTTCTTGTGAATTGCAAATTCTTAAACTGTGATTATAGGGTTAACTTGCTCTTTTCTAAAAATTCAAGGTTAATACTGTTCTATTGGCAGCCAGTCAAATTTTAAGATGTAACAATCTAAAAACAGAAAAAGGACACTTTAAGCTGAAGTTTGTTATAGAAGTTTAATAGTAAATGAGACAGAAAAATATTAGAACAGCTATAAGTAAGAGTTATACTTTTGACATGAAAGGTTTTTGTATGTTCATCTTGTTAAAAACAGGTAAAGATAGCTATACAATACCAGAAGGCCTAAGTATATAGAGGTGTGTGGAAACGATTTATGTTTGCTTGTTGGTTTCAAGTTTGTTATAAAAGGTTTACATTTACAGTCAAGAAGAGTTTTCACTCCTTTAATCCTAAGAGATCTCTGTTAATTTTGACCTGCAAAAATTTTGACTAGTCATAACTAAAAGATTTTATAATTTAGTTGGCCTAAACCATCTGAGTGCACTCATTTAAATTGTCTTATATGTTTGTCTGTCTTAAGTGTTCAAAAGTGTTTGTCCAATTATGTTTTTGATCAAAATGACATCAAATACAAATAGATTGTTGATTTCTACAACCTGGCTTTATAGGATTAAATAAAAAACTTAAAAGATAGTTAAATATAAACCTTTAAGTTTGGATACACTCCTGGTGGTAAATAAGCAGCTGCTCAGAAAATTTATTCTGATCTTTGTTCACTAATGGGAGCCACCAAAATAATTTTCATAGCCTTATAAAAAGATATGTCTTGTTAAATATGTTGTTAAAAATGTTTATTGTAACATGTTTATGATGGTTATCTTCAAAATATAATATTTTCTGTTAAAAAAGGAAGATTCTGTTGATACAAAGCTACATTATAGGACATAGGACCCACCACTATCCGTGAACAGCTTGAATCTGGGTTTCCACTGAGGAGACCGGATTGGGACCGCAACGCTGAAGCAGCAGAGAAAACTCCAGGATGTGTCTTGGTGCACAAGTGGAAATTTCATTCCAAAAAGCAAAAAGTTTCCCTTCTTTATCCAGAAAAAGGATTTAATGGGACTGGTGAATCTCCACAGTCCTTAATACTACAATTTTATGGAAAAGATGTTATGTTACTATACCTCAGGAAAGGTTATCTAACAAGACATCTCAAAAGTTTTTAGACTGGTCACTCGAATATTCCACAGACTTAAGTTTATCTGCAGGACTTTGGTGGACAGATTCAGCTTTTTTTCAAAACAACATTTGAAAACTTGCTGCTGCATTGGAAGAAATACATTTATGATCAGATGTCAAAGTTACTAACCTTAGTTTTGAATGTTTTTGGCATGGGGCCTCTAATATATGAAATACCATAAATACTGTTTTATCTCAAGGCAAAGAACAAAAGAAAGAGAATAATGTCTTGTGTTAATGCTCCTTATATGTTATTAGTAGGAAATATAGAGATTGTTTATGAAACTGATAATGAATATAATATTAGCTGTTTTAATTGTAAATTGACCAATTGTGTATTCTCAGAAATGGTGACTTCCTTTCATTCTGTGATGGTTTTGAGACAACCTCTCTTTGTAATGATGCCTGTAAAAATTAATGAGTCCTGGTATGAGGATCAAGGGTTACTAATGTTGGTAGAGGTAGAAAGCTACATGTCAAGCCTTCACAACCCATGGTATAACCCCTGCAGAGGCTGGTAGTCAAAGACGGGTAAGAGAATTGTGGAGAAATAACCAACCTAAAACAGAGCATGAGTATTACATTTCTCATGGCTTGATGATGGGTAAGGGATTTCTCTGGACGTTTCTCACCTAAGACAGGCACAGCCTTTCTGCTGAGCTGGGAAAGTCCCTGCTATAAATATAATAAAGGGGGAAATGTGGGAGCCAGTCATGGCCCACTGGCATTTGACATTTGAAAGATAACGTCTTTCTTTACAATCAAGGCATTAACACAATGTGTGGTCAGGATGTTCCTAATTAGCATTTGTTAACATTTGTTCCTTTTTAAGGACTGCACGTGTTAAATTTGTTTTTGATCCTGCGGTGGGAGAAACTCAAAAGAGATAGCCAAAGATCTGATGTTATTTGTAGGAGTCAGGTGCTTCCTGTTAAAGATCTGATGTTATCTGTAGGAGTCAGGTGTTTCCTGTTGATGTGCCTTTAAAAGGAGCTGTTTCTGTGAACTAAATCAGACTTCTCTTGGTCTCCACTCAGGCTTGAGTGTTCTTTCCTTTCTTAATCCTCACTTCCCAACTCAGGCATGTTCATGATGTGATGGCTGGACCACCACAAATGACTCGAGGAAATGATGCCTGAGTAATATCTAGTTCTTAGAAACTTGAGTCATTTGTAAACTCAGCATTACTCCGCTATCACTTCCTTCAGGAAGTTTTCCTTGACCCCTCTTACTCTAGACTTTGTCCTTGCATCTAGCATAGCTTATTCAAGTGGATTTTAATTGTTTATTTGATTGTTTCTCCAGGACACTCTGAGGGAAAATCACTTCATATCCACCTTTTATCCTCACTGCCTAGCCCTGTTGGATTGCTTATGATGTTTACCATGGGAGTCGCATTTGCTAACTACCCTGGACTTTCAGGTTACTCTGTACGATAGCAGCTAGACCTGAATTTACAAGTTGCATTTATGCAATTGTTAAAAAAATATGGGATTATTGTTCTTAACAGATAGTTGGTGAAATTAGATGTTGATTTGTGTAAAATGTATGGTGCTGAAGAAAGGGTTTCATGAGATACTAACAGTCTCTGGTACAAGAGAGCCTGTCATTATAAAGATTGTAAGCATACTTAGAACTGAAATTATGTTTGGGGTTAGATTTTCCAGGGGAAACTTCCAAATTCTTATTACTGCCTTAGGGTCTATTTTATGAAATGCTTAAGATGATAGTGTGAGCTTTTAACTAATGGCAGGAAGCTTATTTCCTTCTGCTTTAAACATTCAAAGTGCTGTATTTGGTTCTATACGTAGTGATATATACCATTATGAAAAAAATATTGCTATGTATCAAAATTTAAAAAATAATTTTCTTAAAAGAACTTTGCCAATAATCATGCATGTGAAAGTCTTGAAACACGATAGACTCATTTGATCCATCACTATAATCAAAAGGAGTTCATTTCAAATGGTTAAACATGGAGTTAACCATTTATATATTTTGGTGAATATCCCATGTCAGCTCTTCAGTCAGACGTGGAAATGCTTGCTCTAGCTTCTGTGGTCGGTGTAGACTTGATATACTTCACCACTCATAGAAAAATACGACACCATCTCAATTCATTCTTTGTAGGGAATTAGCTATGCATTCCTGAAAGGCATTGTTGTATAGTTAAAAGTTTGATTTCATCTTCACATCTTCAATAAAAGGTCTGTGAATAATTTTGTTTTTCTCTTATCTATTATATGTTTATAACAATTGACACCTTTTCAATGAGTGCTAGGTTACTTAAGAATTTACTGGTGCAGTGTTATTAAAGAAAAGTCTCTTATCATACAGCCCAATAGTTGTCTCAAATGGCCTTGAGATTTCAGGAGTATCATTTTAGTTGTTTTAATATGTTCAGAATTCATATATCAGGAGAATGTCAACATTCTTTACTTGATTATGAAATATCACTAGTTTTTTTGTCAGTATTTACGTCACTCAATTGTCCGTCTTACTAAGAAACATATTCATTTTTTCTTCATACTTCTATTCACTTTACCTTGATCTATATGTTATTGCATGCATTTTCAAGTGATTCAATTTGGTTTAAAGAGACTTCTCAGAGTAAGGGGAGAGACTTACTAATGCATTTCCAAATGTACCTGCTTATTTCCCCCTTCAGAATGGTGTGTTATTGTGCTGCAATATGAAACCAGAGTTCATGTTTAACAATAAAATTATTTGTTGCTGTTGTCATTTAAAAACAGAAAACAGTTCATGACAAATATCTTTTACAATATGCTGTTTTGTACTGGACCTAAGCTTGAAAAGAAACAACACAAATTTTTTTGTTGTTATGTCAAATGTCATGCATGGGTTTTAGGAGTCATTCTGTAATGACTCTGCTCCAGGGAGGTTGTTGAGGGAATATCCTTCTTATTACTGTAAGGCCCTGCTTGGAGTGGTTTCATAAGGATAACTCACAACTAAAATATCTTTTTTTTTCTGTACTGGGGGTTGTTTCCAGGGCCTTGCACATGCCAGGCAGGTGCTCTGCTACTGAACTACCCCCCTAAAATGTTTTTCTTGCAAACAAAATAAACAATAAACACATTGCAGTATTTATTACATTGTCTTCAATGCTTACATTTCCAATGAATGTAATATAGAAACTCTACCACATTTAATATTATGAATCTTGGTTCCATAGTCTCCTAATGCCAAGGTTAGCCTCTAAGAGTATAATGAAATTCTGATGGAATTCTTCTATAAAATTAAATTCCTTATTAAAAATATGTAATGAAGTTGTATTTTTAGGAAGAAATAGCACACATTTTTTCCTGTTCATTTAGATTTCATGAAGATTTATGATGAACCTTTACATTCTGTGTTGTTTTCTGAGAAATAATCTCTATAGGACCCAAACAAAATACTTATTTTATTATCACTCTAAAGTAAATGAAAATTGACTATTAAGGATGATATTTTTTAGCTCAAGGTAATTTTATGGAAATAATATGCATTTTACAGATGTGAAAGCCATTTTTATAATTAATGTAGGATATCATGAATACAAGCTAATTTTAAATACATCTCAAAGCATAAAAATATCTGAGAAGCAAACACTAAATGATGTATATTTGAGTACTTAGATAAAAATTGGTACAGGTCTTTTGTCCTCTCAGGTGAATGCATGAAGATGGAACCCTAACCCTAAGTTTCCCTGGTGTGAATAATCTGCAATAATACATAAGATCCTAATAAGATTACTGACATTTAGAAATGGGAAGAAAGGAGCTACAGGTGTAGGGAAGGTGGGATGGGTAGGAGAAGGGTAATAAGGGAAAAGAAAAAAATGTGAGATAATGAAAAGATGAAAATAAAGTGTTTGTAGATGGGGAGGGGAGGAGGGGGTGAAGGGAGGGCAGGGGTAAGGGGAAAAAATGAGAATCAAGACTTGTCATGTAGAGGTACAAGACCCCAACAATGAATGTAACTGTACTGTATCCCTAAAATGTACCAATAAACTCAATCAAAGCTGAAAAAAAATAGGGAAAATAGACACTGACTAAACAAAAAGTAAAAACACCAGTGTCTACTGCACCTCCCCACTAGAATCATGCAAAGTTTTAACCAGGAACTACTTTGTGTAACATTTTGAATACATTCATTTTACAGGTGAGTTAGTTGAGCCCAAGAAAGATTAAATATTTAAGATTAAAAAATGTGGTATATATCTGCCATTAGAGCCCCCCGCAAAAGAAATGCTTCCTGGTACGACAAATTTAAAGGAAGTATAACTTTGCTCTGAGAAGCATTTAAAAATTTTTTTTCAGAAAAATGACATAAAGATACTGTTATTTTGAGCAATATCACCCTTTAAAATTATGTTTCTGAATCTCAACTATTTCCAAATACCTCCTTAATAGTTCTAATTGACCTGGAGTCCCTAAAGTTTGAGTAACTTATAACTGTAATTTACAAAATGATTTGAGGCCTTTAAGACTGATGATAATGTTCAGTGGGAAATTAAATTCTAGTTTTATCTTTTTAGATTATTTTATATAATTTATTTATAGTGGGAGTGTTATGATTATTTGTTGCCATCGTCAGATTCATTTACCTTATAAATCCTTATAAAGTTAATTATGATACAGATTAACAGCGAGATTAACATTCCAAAAAACATAACACATAAGACAATTATAATAAAACAAAGCATACTTTTAGATACATTGTCCATGCTGGATTACAATAACTTTTCTCTCTTTTTTCATATTATCATCTTTTATTTTGCATTTTATTTATATATTGTTTTTCATATAAGATAAATTATGCAATATTTAAATGTGTGTGTGATTTACTTCACTTAATATTATGGTTTTAGGGTGCATCCATTCTTCTACAAGTGATCTAAGTGGATTTTTCCTTATGACAGAGTACGTATAAATACCACATTTTCTTTATCTATTCATCTATCAATGGACATATAGGCTGCTCCCAAGATTGAGCTATTATGACTTGTGCTGCTACAAACATGGATATGGATATATCACTCTGGTATGATGTCTTTAATTTGGGGGGGAAATACCTAGAAGGGGAATAGCTGGGTAAAATGGAATTTCTATTTTTAGATGTTTGAGGGATGTCCATATTGATTTCCATGGTGGTGGTACCAGTTTACAATCCTACCAACAATGAAGAAGTGTTCTTTCCCTGCCCTCAGCCTCTCTAGCATTTGTTATTGCTTAATTTCCGTAGGAGGGCTATACTTTCTGGAGTGAGATGGAATCTCAGTGTTGTTTTAATTTACATATCTCTAGTGATTGAACATTTCTTCATGCGTTTATTGGCTATTTGTTTTTCTTCAAATGATTAGTATAGAGAATTTTAAAACAAATTCATAGTATATAAAGATTACAGAGCTTTGAAAGTCTATGCAGAAATTTTTCTAAAATTATTGATGTATTGAAATTCAATGAGCTGATTCATTAGAGTATCTTATAAAATTCCATTTAATCAGAGCTTTTAATTGACATTCATGAGCATGAACAAAGCAAAGTAAGAGTTCCTACAAGTAGCAATAGATATTATTACCCAGTGAAACATGTTTCTTATCCCTTGATTAGTCTGGGGCCAAAGAAGGTGGTGAAAATCCTTTACTAATGAGTTTATCAAAAAGTATGTTTTCATGGTGTGCATTAAAATTTATATTTTAAATTCAGTGCCAGTAGATTAGGGTACTTCCTTTTTCTCCTGGCATTTCCTGGGAACCGAATTCAGGACCTTTTCACTGAAGTGTATCTTCAGTTCCTTTAATTTTTTTTTTTTTTTAATTTTGAGACTGGATTTCACTAAGTAGCTAACTTCAAGCTTGGATTTGAACTTGTGATATGCCTTATGTCAGCCCTTCAGAGATTTGGGATTACACATGTGTGCCTCCATACCCAGCTCAATTAAGGCATTTGTTGATGTACATATTTTGTAATGTAATTACCTACTCTGAATAGAAACACCTTAATTCTGTTTATGTGTATGCATGCCAGGAATGTGAATTGTGACCTCTTACAATTGGAGATCAGTGCTCATAATCAATATAAAGTGCTAATCTACCAAAAATATGAAGCTAAATGATACTAAAACACACCTTTGTGAAGAAAATATGTTGGTGTATAATTATTTGTTTTCCTCAGTTTTCCAGGCTTCAGATAGCAAATAAATACATGAATGTACATAATTAGCGGTACATCAGACATCCCATATCAGCCAGTCAAGCAGATGTACAGTCTGCTGTACAGGTGTACAGTCATGAAACTCTTTATAACAATTTATTAAAGTTATCATTAGAGATCAATGATTTTTGAAATCATACAGTCTTTTTCTAATGCCAGTAATTTTAAGCTACTAACTACATGATGCTGTGTCAAAATATGCCAGGTATGATCTTCCTGGTCCAAAACTAAGAATTTGCCTTTCTTTTCAACTTATTGATTACAAAAATGGGATCATTTTTAGTTTTGCGGGGGATGTTGATGAATGCAATTTTGGGGCAGCTCTTACCGTAATTGCAGGTCCAGCAAAAGCCAGGCTGAGCAACATGAGGAACGGAATGGCCTCCTGGGTGGGCTCAATGTATGGCATGCTAAGGCTCCGGTCATAGCAGCTAAATCCAGAGTGTACAGGTTTGAAGACATCAGTGAGTTCAAGGAAGTAGAGGCTAACCACTGATGATGCCAGTATAGGTAACTGAGAATGAAGGAGAGAGATCAATGCATTCTTATAAACAGGACATGCACAGCATCAGTACATCTTGAAATAGGCAAGAGGTGGATTTCTCCCCTTCTCTCTGACTCCTCACTGTTCCAGAGTCAGAATCATTCAGAAGTGCTTTGGTTTTTGCTTTCAAAATATGAATATATCTGCTCTGGTCGCCAGGCTGCTATGAGCCTATGGTATCCTACACCCTTGACTGCTGCTTCTCTTTCTTTTGACCCCATCCATCCATTTTCCTCACATGTCCCAAATACGGCAGCTCACAGCGCTCCCTATTTTACCACTTTGGTAGTTTCCATTCTACTTAAATAAAAGCCAGATGTTATACCATTGACTGGAACTTTCTGTCTGATTTGGCTCTTGCTTCAGTTTCTTACTCTTCTTATACAAGTTCTCCCCTCCTCAACTACCTGCTCATTTCAACGAAACTGGTCTTCACTCCTGTCCTGTGCCAGTCACAGTCACTTCTGCCAAGACCCTTTGCACTTACAGTTCTTTCTTCCTTTCATGTCCTTTCCCTGGCTCATTACACAATTGATTTCTTTTCATCATTTAATGATGTTGTCCTTCATGTCTACCTATGGTGCCTTCCATATATCCTTGATCTTATAATTTTGCTTGATTTTCTTCATGGGACCTTTCATGAACTGAAAGTATCTTGCCAACTCAATATTTCACTTATTTTTCATCTTCCTTACTCATTCCCTAAAATAAAAGTTCCATGAAGTGAAAACCTGCCAGTAATTTTTTTTTTGTTTTTTTTTTGTACCAGGGATGAAACTCAGGTCCTTGAGTTTGCAAGGCAGGTGGCAGAACCACTGAGTCAAATCCCCATCCCTGCCAATAATATTTACTGGTGAATCTAAAGGTCACAGAATTGTGTCTAGCACACAGTACACATGCAGTGTAATATTTAATAATTTAATGAAATAAAAAGTTGTTGATAAATGACTAATGAAATAGATGTGTAAACTTCAGTTTATTACTAAACTAGTTTAGAGTTACCATATTCACCAAATAAGAATACAGGTCACTCAATGATATAAAGACTGCAAATAGGAAAGAATAATCTTAAGAATAAGTATTTCCCAAGCAACATTTGGGATATAACAATTACTTAATGTTTATCTGAGATTCTAATTTCACTGGCGATATGTTGGTATGATCATCTAAATTAGGTACAATATACTTTATAGCCTTTGTGTAGATTTGTGAATTGAATTGTTCACTCAAGCTACAATGAATGAGGCACTATGCAGATGCTATCTATAACATAGATAGGACATAGACTTGGCCATCAAAGAGCATAGCTTACTGGGACACCTGCTGTCAACAAAAGAGAAAATACTTGAATCCTTTGCTTAATGTCAGATCTCTCAGAATCCCAAAGTGTAGACTTATATAGCACTGAAAAAAATTTTTAGTTAGCTTTATTTGTAGACGATACAATGTGTACTTGATGAAATAGGAAAGATAAAGATAAAGACATTATTGGCCACCCATTATGTTTAGTTGTTTAAGAAATAAATTCATAAGATAATATTATATTGTCTTTCCGTACGAGATCTTTCTGTAATAAGTTGAGCATTTGGGGGGGGCAAAATTAGTAATGTCAAGCTTTTCAGCATTTCAACTGGATGTTTTCCAGAAAACAAAAGTGCATTAATAAAATCTTTCTATTTTTTTGTATGCATGATTATTTGATCATGCAGAATATCTGATTATTTTTCCTCTCCTCTTTTTTTGTAATATCAGAATAGTAGCTTTCAGTCATGACTAACAAATCAGTATTTCATGGTACTGGCATATGTTTGAAAGCTCCACTTAAATCTATATAAATATATTTTAATTTAACAAATACTTCATGAAGTACTTGTTATCTCTCAGGAAATATTGTTCACACTTTTTAATCAATTGGATTCATTAATTTTAAACTCATTTATAATAAAACTTTCTATTGGGATAGAAATTAGGGGCTGCAACTACCTTCATTTTGGAAGTGCTAAGCAGTCACTGATAGTAAATGGCAGATGTGGACTTTAAAGTCCTGAGTTTTAGTTTCAAAGTCTTATGTTTTAGGGAATAGCAGGTAAAGATAATGAGATCCAAATAACATCAATTAATAGGGATAGAATTTAGTTGAAAGTTGCTTAGCTACAATTTTCTATTTGTAAATTCTTAAAAATATGTGTCACAGAGTATAAAGAGACATTGTGAAAATAATGTGAAATAGGAAGAAAAGGGCTAAAGGTGTAGGCAAAGTGGGAAGGGTAGGGGAAAAGAAATAAGGGAAAATGTGAGAAAATGAAAAAATGGAAATAAAGTGTTTGTAAATGGGGAGGGGAGGAGGGGGTGAAGGGAGGGCAGGGACAAGGGGAAAAAATGAGAACCAAGACCTGTCATGTAAAGGTACAAGATCCCAATAATGAACTCAATTAAAAAAAAGATTATATATATATGATCGAACTTGGGCCCTTGTGCTTACAAGGCAGGTGGCGGAACCACTGAGCCAAATCCCCGGCTCAAGAGACATTATTTTAAGTATATGGTTTCTATAATTCCAGAAAGGTTAAATATTTCACTTACAAACCAAATTACATAATTCATTATCTTTCCTTTTTCCCAGATATCTTTTCAAGTTTTGTATATGCATTTTCTAAGTAGGAATCAGATCTGAGATCTTCAATGCCCACACAAATAACATCTGATAGTCTAATTTTTAAATGTTCATGCCCCATTAAGGTGAATATGGTATCTTCTGCAGAAAGGTGAGTAAAATTTTCTCAACATAACAAATATGGAAATAAATTACATCTTCCTTAGTAGAGGCAATTAGATTTTGTGGGCGATTACTTTATAATCTGTTTAAGTGTGCAAGTGAAGATATTACCAAAGGACAAAAGTGCTGTTCTTAATGTGTGTGTGTGTGTGTGTTTGTGTGTGTGTGTGTGTGAGAGAGAGAGAGAGAGAGAGAGAGACAGAGAGAGAGATAGCTACATACACATAAAAAATGAGAGCACAAAATTTTATTACTATAGTAAAACCATTGGAGGCATACAGAATTTGAGGCACTAAGACTTTCTATTACCAGTGCTTTCACTACTATAACCACTGGGGTCTTGGAAATGCTTTTCTTAAATTTCAATTTTCTTTCCCATGAAATAAATATATTGATAGTAGACATCACCACAGGGCATTTGAAAGGATGAAATGCGGTACTTGCAAATTAAATTCAACAATATCTGGAGTAAAAAGTAGCTCACAACCCCTCCCCTCACTATCCACAGATTTGGTTTTTGTGATTTCATTTACCAGTGGTTTGAAAAATAATAAATGGATAATCCCAGAAATAAGTAATGCATAATAAATTTTAAGTGCATTATTAATTTATATTGTTATAATTGTTCTATCTTATTAGTCATGTTATTAACCATTTAATGTGATTAATTTATAAATTGAACTTTTTTGTAGGTATATGTGTATATACAGAAAAATGTATATAATGTTTAGTATCATAAGCAGTTTTACTCATTCCTGGGTCTTCTTGGAATGTATGCCTGGCAGACATAAGTGTTTGTCTTATTTTTGTTCCATTGTAACAACTGACATCATTCTCATAATGCTGTACTCAATAATCTCTTGTGAGGCCAATTTTTTCTCTCTTAATTCCCTAGTACTTCTTTACAGGAAATTTTTATGCACTTTTTTATTGTCACTATCTATTATAAGTTAGACTTGACTTTTGCTTTGCCTTACATACTAAAATCTGCTTAAGTGAGGGATCTAATCTTACTTATTTCTATACTACTACTAATAACATATAATAATTTCCAAATATATGTACAGATATATAATAAATTAACACATGAATGAAAATGATTTGTCACTAATATTTATACATCTTAACCTTTTTTAGACTTTAGTCTTCTAAAAGCTACCTGTTTTTCTAATTATATAATTGTTATCTCTGTATTAATATCCTTTATATGTTTATACAAGGATGTCTCAAATACCTTATGTTTATTTCTAAACAGGAATCATTTTTTCTGTTTTGATATTTGTTCCTCAAATTTGTTTAAAGCATCACTCACTCTTTGTCTCAATTTTGTTTTTAAGAATTATTTAAAGAAAATATTTATAATATTTGAAAAATAAGTAATTTATATATTGTTTTCCTATTAAATGACAGTATTTATAACATGCTTGTCTTCAATAGCATCCTTTATTTTTTGAAAGGCTTAACAATAGAAAATTTTTTAACATAAGAAATTTAATGTTTGCTCTAATTTTGGCATTTACATCAAACTAATACAAATTCAGTAGTACATAGAACTTTTGACTGCATTGAAAGATTTTAAAGATGGTATACTAAAGAGATTTTGAAAGTTCTATATGGGTAGGCATTAAGAATTTTATTCTTCATGATATAGCTAAGAAAAAAGTGTAAATCAAGCTATTTTTGTGCAGCTATATTGAGGGAAACTATTGAAATTAGAAAAATGATTTTCAGAAACAAAATTTTAATTCTTATAATTACCATCTGCCAAAGAACTTGTGAATGGAATACTTTATTTTATTTTATTTTTTCCATTAAGTTTATTCATACATTTTAGGAATACAATACAGTTACACTCATCATTGGGATCTTGTACCTTTACATGATGTGCCTTGGTTATTATTTTTTTCCCCCTTGTACAGCAGTTTGTTAAAAACAAAATTATATCTTTTAGAGGGCAGGGCAAGTAAAATATGTTTCAAAAGATTACATTTGCTATACAGTACTGACTTTTTTTCTGATGCCAACTTAAAAAAAGAAATTTTAAAAAATTTTAGTGAAATATTTATGGAATCTGTCATGACATTTTACTTAGGTCAGGTGCTCACTCATTGTAGCATGGTCATAAACAAGGACAAGTTTTACTTTTCATTTGGAACTCTACTCTCAGTCTAAAGAAACACAGAGAAGTTTCATTCCTTACCTTCTTTGTAGCTATGATGAATTCAGAATCTCATAAGTTTTTCTTAAATTTCCAGCATTGATGGCTCATTTACTTATCTGTTTCAACAAATATCTTTTGAGAACCTACAAGTACTAGGCCTTGTTAAGATCCTGAAGTATGGTTGAGTTAAAAGACAAAGCCCTTAGTCTAGATTTCATTCTAGCAGAGGAAGGTAGAAAAAAAAAAAAGTAATACCAGAAAAACATATTTTCTAAAGAATATGGGTATATTAATTCACTGGTGGATTCTTATTTCAGATCAAAGAAGACCTCTCTTATTAGGGGTCATTTAAACAGGGACTTGTATGGACAAGAAAACATTACCATGTAAAAAAGTTTTAAAATTAATAATAATAATCCAATGAAAGAAGGGACATAAAATGTAGTCAGAGTGATAGATTTTGGATCAGGCTTTTTAGAAAATTAAAGTTCATGCTAAAAAGGATTTCATTCAAAGTAAGATAGAAAACACTTTGGAGGATGAAAAAGAGACTTCAAATATCTTTTGCAAAGGTGATTCTGGCTGTCAGATTGAGGATGGACTGTAGTGGGTCTAATGTAAAGCAGGGTAAAAATTTAGGTTATTCAAAACTCCATAAATATTGACTCTCTAGTAAGTGATACACACTTCTCTAAATGTAAAGAATATAGCAGCAAACCAAATAGAAAATTCCCTTCACTCACGGATCTGACACTAGTGTAATTTTGGCACATCCAGAATTCCAGAAGAGAGGAGACAATTTTTACTAGGCATAGAGCTGTAGCTATAGGGAAATTTGTGTATTCTGGATATAGATTTGGACATAGAAACGACATGACTTCACTTGTTGATTATTGCCAGAGCCCACAATATTGATTATGCCCCAAGCATGCTGTAAGCAGTGCAGGCTGCAAAGACTTAAATCCCTCATTGGCTCAGTTTAAGAAGAGAGTTTGACTGAGCTACGTGACTCCCAGAGGTCCCTTGAGCACTGCAGCAGTGCGCAGTTTAACCCGACCTCCCGGGAAGACCAGAGTAATGGCCTGGGAAGCTGTGGGGCTCCTAGGAGACAACATCCCCAGCTGAGGGAGGAGTAATCGCACCCAAATTCCATTCCCACAATTAGTGCCTTCATACCTCGGAGGACAATGCTCCAATTACAACCATATATTTTGTCTGTTCTGTTCCTAACCTGAAAATGCTTTGACTTCTCTTTAAAGCCTTGCCCACATTGGTTTCCATGGTAATTTCCCGTACTGCTCGTCCATACAAGTATTACATCTTTACCCTGATTGATGAATAATAAAGTTCGGTGGAAGAGATGGGCCAGTGTCTTTTGCCAAAGGAACATTGGCCGTTCCCAGTTCACAGGTTGTCTTAACCGCTGTCTTAACTTTGTCTTCAACCCTGTGTCGTGCACTGGGCAAGTGGGGATTAGAGACTCACTGCGGGAGACTCTGGCAGATTATTAAGAAGACATAACAGTGAATGTTTGTTTTATGGATTTGGAATTGGAGCAGTTGGGTCAGCAGTGTCACTTCCTGGGATGGGGAAGACTGAGAAAACCCTGGGCAGGAGGAGTCTAAGGCTTTGTTTTGGAAATATTAAAAGTGAAATGCCTCTGAGCTATTTAAGTAACTTTTAGTTATTTAAGCAGTAAGAGAGCAAAATGCCATCCGTGGGCCAAGGAGGAATTCCAAAGCTGGAGGTACAAAGCTCACGTCTCTGATGCAGGATGACCTAATGGCAGAATCATCTCTTTTGAAGAACATCACTTGCACAAGAAATTTCAAAGCTAGAAGTCAAAGAATAGAGTTACCCAAATTGTTCAAAGGTTTTTTTTTTATATTAATACTAAATAGAAAACAGGAGGACTGGAATATAAATCATATAAAATATCAAATTTAAAGTAGTGATACAATGTATCATTGTAGGGAAATGAAATTCAAACTGGAAAAAATATTAGCAGATCAAAGGAATTTTACGAAAGACCATGGCCAATAAGAAGGCTGTCACTGGTCAACATACATGAGGAGGAAATTTTCTATTTTACACTGTACTGTCTTTAATGATATTCTATAGTATTTGTTTTTCCTTATAAGCCAAAAATGTATCCTTCAAACATTGACAATAATAGTATTGAAACTACAGTAGCAAACGTTATGGGCTATAGATCTATGTTTGACCTAATTGTAATATGTTCAGATTAGCTATATCAAGTCTCAAAAATACAGGTGATATAAACACATCAACATTTTCAGGGTCATTCAAGGAAAAACAGGTCAGGATGAATTTGTAAAGTTGTTAAAGGTCTAGAAACTACTCACACATAAACTAACATGCGTAGATACAAACTAAAAAGATGGTGGTGTGATTGAGGGAAATCCACGCTGTCCTTCAAACCAGGAGAAGCCTGTTTCTTCCTTTGTTCTGATGGCTTCTGCAACTTGCAACTTGGGTAGGTCACTTAACCTTTCTGGGCCTCAGTTATGAAGGAAATGAGAGATTTCTTACATACACACCTATTTCTAAAATTCTCCACATATATCATGACTTAAGAAACAGTCCTCTAATTTCTTTTCACAGGGTCACTGTTACACTAAAAAAAAAGGGGGGGCTATCTCTTTTTTTCACAAATTGTTTCATTTATCCTCCACAGTGATTCCAGGCTAATTTTCCTAGCATGTGCATCTAAAGGTGCACTTAATAAAGCTCTGTAAATAATAAAATAAAGTGTCAAGTTTTTAGAATGACAGTTATGATCTTTAGTAACATGGCCTCAAATGGCCTTTCTTGTTTAATATTATTGTATATTTACATTCCACTCTTCCAACCCATAAACACAGCCCAATGTTCCCATTATACTTATATAGCAAAGACACAAGCTCTTGTCTCTGAGTTGTGCTGCATTTTCATAGTTTTTCATTAAACTTTACTCTTTCATAATGTTTTGTCCTTTTCTGTTACAATTTAGAATTGAAGACTACCTATTGCGCATTATGTATAACTTCAGCAAAGATCCTGTTAGTCTGCCTTTGATCGTCGTCTTTTGTGTATTACTAGACTTTGTCCTAAGATCAGATATTTGAAAATCATTCACACGGGTCAATGTTTGAGGTATGCATTAAAGCAGAAACAGTTTTTTATTAATGTGTGACATGTGTTCAGGATTTAAGTGCCAGGTACTTTGCTAAGTTTAGTAGATTGCGACATTCATTCTCTACCCTATAAAGTCTACATGCCTATTAGTATCTCCAACTTACAGATGAGAAAACTGAGGCAGAGGAAGTTTACATAAATTGCATGAAACTGACAAAGTCAGGAAGGGGCAGCACTAGATTCCTGCCCAGCTGCCCAAATCCAGGAGCTATGTTCTAAACTGCTTTTCTCATGGATATCTACTTAGTGTTCTTTATTGCTACAATGGCTGGGATCCCCCAAAAGAGAACAGGGTATTATAGGGCATAGGTGCAGTTTGAAAAAGGCCAGTCTTTTTTTCTTTTTTTCTTCTTTTTGTTTTTTTGAGACAGGGTCTCACCATGTAGTTGAGACTGACCTGGAACTGACTATGTAGCCCAGGCTGGTCTCGAACTCACAGTGATCCTCCTGCTTCAGCCTCCAGAGTGCTGGGATTACAGATGTGCACCACCATGCCCGGCCAATCTTTTGTTCTTAGCTCTTAATACTTTTAGACAATTTCTCTACTCACTTCCTCATTAACCAAATATGAAAATCACTTCCTTTGTTCAACTCTAGGATCTAGCCTTTCTAGAGCCCATTTCCTTTTGACTTAAAAAGTAGAATTTATTATTTATTCATTCCTAAAAAAGAAAAGTACATTTACTGAGCTTTTAAAAAAAATTTAGCTGTTTCCCCAATTACCTAATTTAACTCTTACAGCTTCCATTAGAATTTTAAGATAAATTTCAAGACAAAGACCAGACCTCAAATTACACAGACGGCGAGTCTGACTTGTAAGCAGCAGCAAAGCCAATAGTTGAAGCCCAGTCTGCTAAATTCATGGAAGCCTGTGCCCCGTTAAACCCTGCTGCTGCTCTGTCACATGTCTCCATCTGGCACTAATCCGATGCTTTTCAGGAAAGGTGAGCGTCAAGCTTCAGTGTGCCTGCAAATTAAAGGACAGAAGGGAGAGATGGCCCCGTGTCAGGGGTTCAAGCGGCACTCGGAGGGAAGGGGTGGCAGACGCTTGCAAATCACACTGATACTATTCCAAATTCTTAGAGATTCTTCCTTGTGCAGTTTCTCAAAGTCATTCTTTTGTATTTTCATTTTCTGAGTACTATCTTAAGAGGGTTTGATTATATTTTGGTTATAGTCTGTTTTTATCTTCATTTTTGTCTTTCCCAGGGAATTATTTCTAATATAAAATAGCACAAATTGGGCACACTTTGAGGTCCAAAGGTTTCTCTGCCTCCCTGGCTTCTTTTGGACCACTGTACGCCTTGATCCTAAGGGGTGTAAGGTTTTCAACAAGAGTCTTTGATAGCAGAGAAATTACCTTATTTGTCTCTTTATACTGGGTGTCCTCAATGTAGACTAAAGTAAGAAATATGTGTATAATTTGAACAAATATGCCACATGTTCTTATAGTGTTAGACAGTTCTTATAGTGTAGTTAAGAAAATCTTCCAATTAAAAGATCCTCATTTACTTCTCCCACAAGAAAATGCTTACTGCTTTGAATTTATAGAATTTGAACGATTTTGCTAGTGTTAAAGAACCCAAGAAACTTAAATTAGCTGTTTCAAATAGTGGTAGTAATTAATTGAGAATGGCTACCAGACTTAATATATATGTTAAGTCTAATGGGAAAAATGTGTTCCTCTGTATCTTTATGCTTGAGTATGAACTACATCTCTACAGCCTAAAAATACTAATTACAATCATTTAATGATTTAACAGTAAAGTCTAAAATAATAAGTGACTGTTTTATTACCTGAATATTAATCTAGCATTAAGCTTAGTGTAGTAGGTTTTGCAATCATAAGCTTTAACCCCAGGTACTGAAGATTTGTTCCTGTTACATAATTAACACTGAAGCATTTTGTTCTTTAAACTGAATTAGAGGCTAAGACCTGAGGCAGGGGACTTGTATTTCAAGCATGGAAAATAATTGCTTTTAGATCTTTTATTCCAGCTATAATTTCTCTTTCCTTATAACATAATGCTGACTTTTAAGACTATGGTACTACTTATAATTTAATGTTACTAATATTTTCCAGGTACCATTTAAAAGACTTTATAAGTTTAAATTCATGCAATCTTAATGACACTTTATTGACGAATGTATCATCATTATCATTATTATTATTGCTATCTTACAGATGAGGGAAGAGAGACATGAGAAATTACACAAAGTGTGAAAGTTTAGAAAGCTGAATTGCAAACTCAAGAAATCTGGCTCCTGATTTCATGTTGTAACTACTGTAAAAACTGTTTCTTCCTAGAACTTTTACCACTGACATGTGCCCTCCAAAAGACATTGAAAAGGAAGCAAATTCAATAGGAAGACCATTTTTCTTTGTATACTGAAAATGCTATCTTACATTTCTGCCAAGTGGTATTGTGGATATGGTGTTTGGTATTTTCTTTAAAAAGTATACTTTAGTACTTCAGATTAGACAATATTTTAGCATTGGTGATTTATTTTATTTACATAAAAAAGCATATAGATGTTTACCTGAACAACCTTACAAAGAGAATACATGGTACATTTGGTGTTTAATACATTTTTCTTAGTATCAAATGAAATGGGATTTAAAGGAAAATTGTCATTGCAACAATGTTAGGTAAATGAGATCTAACTGAAAGTTTGGTATTTGAGAGTATTAAAAGACTCAAATTTCTGATTTTCATATATATTGTATAAACAGTAATTATTTAATAAAGGGTTATCAGTTTTTGAGATTAGTTTTTTCATATTGTTTACTAAAATCATGTATCAAACTTACTAATCCATTTAAATACTAAGAAAATTCATATTCTCTGATTTGCAATAGTTAATTTATTTAACAAATACTTATTGAATGTTTACTATGTACCTGATATATTTTTTGACATTAATTATTCAGAACCCCACAAAGTATCATGGGCTTCTATCTGTTATTTCAAACAGCTTCTGATTGGATTGGGAATTGATGTTCCCACTCTGATTTTTAACATGGCCTGCCAAATGAAAAAAAGGCCTTCGAAAAATATGAAAGAGAAGCCCAATTTGCTAAGGTCTTTCTGCACTTTAGGACCATCTCCAACAAGAATGTGGGATGCTGTTTTTGATGCTCTGATTTCTGAAATCATAAGAAAGTGAAAGGAAGGAAGTGACAGAAAGAAGAAAGCCTACTGGGAGCTTCAAAATAGGTGATTTTAAAAGTCTTTTAAAGTCATGTTGAGCAGTTTTCTAGGAGGTGTTGCACTTGGCCCTTTGTCATGCTGGAATAAACTTTGGGGCACTGACATCTTAGCAGTTTCTTCCCCTGCTTCTGAATATGTCTGAACAGGCCTTTACTAGTAGCAGAAGACTGAAGCAAAGACCAAGGCCAAATCTGAATTTTAGGCCAGGCTCTCTGTCTCTCTTTTTAATTGTGTTTCTAGATTTCTTAACCGGTACAATTAATGTATCAAAAATTTGTTAAGGTACTATCTACTTCTTATTTGTATTTTTCTAGAGGCTGGGAATAAAAATGAGTAAAAGAAGGAATTCCTTGTTATCTCCTGGTCCAGCTATCTAAAAGACACTAGAACTAGTAGTATCCATGAGATAATCACATAGTCTGACCCTTAAATGTTGGATAATCTGCTATCATCAAATAAATTTTCCTCTGCATGTTCAATTTAAGTTTCCTCTATACCTCTAAATGTTTATGGAGCTAAACACCAAATGGGGCTTTTCAGTAGAAAAGTTTTCAAAAGTTCATCTCTGTATAGATTGCTGCCTTTTAAAATAAAATTTTCCCAGGGAGAAGATTTATTGTTTATGCGCACACCTTCACAGTGAACATTCTCCATGTTTTAAATTGTCAAATCTAAATTGTTACACTGCAAGTGTTTCCGATTGTTCAGGGTTTTTCTAATTGTTTTAAAAAGAGAGTTCAATGAATCCCACACTGATAACCTAAATTAGGTCACTTATTCCCAAAGAGTAGATTATCCTTTGACTCACTCACCATTTTTTATAAAGTATATTATTCTTTATTTCAGAGATGACTAAATATAGGGAAATATATAATTGGCACTGGGAAAACCCTACTGCTCACATTTTTTATTTGGTGCCACAGTGCTTTGAAAAATTAAAATGGCAGATGTCACAGAATATAGGCAACCAATGTATTTGAACCCAGGACTTAGTGCAGAATATTGCAGTCATCCATAGACAGTGCTCAGTAAATGCAAAATTTCCTCTACCTACTAGGTCAAATAATGAATGGTACTTAAGGCAAGTGGTCTCCATTTTGTGAATGTGTGTCTGTGTCTGCCTCTGTTATTAAAAAATGAGCAAGCATCCCATAATGAGTGGTATGGATTTATACATTACAATGAGTTGTGTTATCATTGCATGCACATTGTCTAAAATATATCAAAATTTGTGATACCAAAGAAAAAAATCAGAAAGCTGAACCCCTTCCCAGAAAATCTAGTAATATCTGAGGTCACAGAGGAAGTTTACTTTTGACAAAATAGAGAATGGGTGCCAGTAAGTGGGAAAGGGAAAATGCATTAGGCACCGACTTTCCTTTAGAAGTCATTGGCTATAACTTTTATATAACGAATTACAAGAACCTTAACCTGACTACAATATTTTCAGCATTTTCATACAAGGAAAATAAAGCTTGGAGGAAGTGAGGTATTTGTGCAAGAGCACAAAAGAAATATGTGTGTGTGTGTGTGTGTGTGTGTGTGTGTGTGAATTCTGTTCTAAAGTAAAAGTGGATATCTAATTGTCTTACCACAGGCACAAAAGAACTGCAGGTATGTATGTCTTATGAAACTAAAGTAGTTTTCTATGAAAATTAAAACTGCAAATTATGTTTAAATAATGGATTTTTTGAAGTCTGAAATCTCAAGCAAGCCATAGGTGTACACTAGATCACAAAGTAAATATAATTTTAAAATGACTCATATAGATGATGATCATTGATTTAATCTTCAATTGTTCAATAATCTCCCAGGCAGAGCAATGTCTGTCTCTGATGGGCATTCATCATCACTTTACAAAAAAAAAGTCTCCACAACTGAAAAAACATCATTAAGGAAAAACTTATGTTTATATTATTAGTTCCATTTGATTCCATACGTTCATTGAAAGTGTATTAGAATTCTACTATAAACTAGGAAGTGTGCCACATATGGTTCTGTTGTTTCCATTAATTTAACTGAAAAACACATCATAAGCAATCAGTAAATATTTATTCAATAGATAAATTGTTATTAAGTACAAAGCAGATAAATCCCTGGAATTTCAACTTGGCACTCTTCATTGTAAAACAGTTAATACAAGTTTGGTCTTTTGAGGGCTCTGTGTGTGAGAACCCACTGTCTAGGGCAAGCAATCCTACAACACAGATTTTGGAGAGATGGATGCACTGTACACAGTCCATCCAAGCATATCTTCAATGATCCCACTTTCAAACAGTATTATTGTATTGAACGTACTGATTTCTTCTTTATTGTTTCTACAAGTTACAGATTTCAATTACTGTGTTCCCCTTTCTCTTTAATTTATGTCCAAGTAGTGTTTCAATAGCCACCTTGATTCAACAACAACAACAAACAATTATCCACCGGAGTGTTGATGGATACTGCTTTCTGTTTAAAAAACAATTAAACAGCAATGGATTTGGGAGAAATTGGTTCTGAGTCTGATCAGTAAGAAGAAAATCACCTTAACATTAATTATGTCAAATTTAGGCTTTCTTTACTTGGCGTTCACATTCCAAAGTTCACTTAATCGTGAAGAAATTACTCCAGTCCTCTGTTATCTTGAAGTACATTTCTCAGCTAATCTATTCTAGAAGGAATCAGAGAAAGTTGAGAAGCTCACAGTGCTCATAATTAACACATTTCACTATTTAAATACAAACATTATTTTTTCTTGTGACCAAGAGGGAAGAATAACAGTAGTTGAGTTATAGGAAATTTCTTGGATTCCCCTGAGTGCCTTTTACTTCAATCTTAAAAGAGAGTTAATATCTACTCCTCACTTGTGTTTATACCTAAAATGTACCAATAAACTCAATGAAAAAAAAAAGATTAAATGAGATCGTATATGTGAAAATTTACATCAAGGTGTAATGAAACATTCAATGTTACTTTGTAGCTGTTGATTTAATCTATACTTTTTGTCGTCCCAATGTTTCCTTTTTCTCTACTTTGTCAGAGAACTTATGTCAATAGAGGTAATAAGTGAAATAGTTATATGTGAAATTATAGGTGAGAAGTTGGGAATAAGATGGAAAAGGTAATTTCCAATATTCTCATCTTTAGCCATAAGCATGCTTTTCAAAGAGGCTATCAATTTGGAAAAACAGAAGATTTATTCACAACCATTTTAGCATATTATTTAATGTAATATGTTGTCATGGAATGTGCTTAAATTTAGCAAAAACAGCTGGCACAATTTGGCCATAGGTAGAATTAAAACAGTGTGTATTTTATTTATTTTATTTTTTATTTTTTGGTGCCGGGGATTGAACTGCAGTCTTTGCGCTTGCGAGGCAGGCGGCAGAACCACTGAGCTAAACCCCCGGCCCAGAACAACGTGTATTTTAAATGTTATATTTCCAAAGGGAAACTTTTTAATACAAAGAGTACTAGAAATAGTAATTATTAGAAAAGAGTACTAGAACAGGAATCGGCAGACAAAAGTTCTGTTCCTGATCTTCTGTTAACTATAGTCCAACTGAAACTTTTGAAGCTACAATTTTATTGTAAATAATAGAAGAAACAGACCAGATTGTCCTTGTATTACATAATTATATTAGACCTAATTCCATAAGAGTTTTTAATTCTGTAATAAAACATTTGTTTCTTTTTAAAAAAAGATACCTTACTTGAGAAATAGTCTGTGCTGCAAGTATACATATGCTGGGAGTAGGTCTGTTTGCTATGAACAATATTTATAATACATTCTCAGAATAAATAGCAATCGCTATGCCTCAAATTCTTTTAATTTAATAAGCCAGTGAATGTCTAAAGAAGTCTCCATGGTTTACTCACAGATTAGATCTACCACAACTCGCACACATTTTATTCCTACCTTCAGTTTTCTCACACTGTTTTCTCCTAACCCTACTTGACCTGCTTCTATGATCTTACCGAGTTCCCTTCCCTGTGCTCTATGATTCTCATAGTCCTGAGATTCCCTACACTTCATTTGTCCCAAGTTTTCTCTTCCTCCCTGCCTATTGGTCCTCATTCGTCTGCATAGAAGAATCATGCATGCCATTTATTTTGGCCAAAAGCAAGTTTCTGTATAGGTGCAGTACAGGTGACCTTTCTTATCCCAGGTCAAATAGTACAAAATGAACTACCCACGTCATTCCTAATGCGATGTGCTCTACTGGAAGCCATGCTTTTCAAACTACCCTATGACAATGCAGTCAACTGTAAACCCTTTTTCAGAAGATAAATAGCAGCTCAGCCAATGACATAAAAATAATTCTATTTGTTGCTTATGACTATGAGTATAGTCACTGTGCTTTCAAAACACTTATGCCAGAAATAAATTGGTTACCCTGAAGTAGAAAACGGCACTAACCAAACCAAGTTCAGTAACAGAAGGTAGAGAAAAATTCTCTCCCACACTCTGACAGAGCCCCAGCCACACTCCTCCCATGTTCATGGCAAGTCACTGCAGGTGTGGGTCTCTCAGTCCCACGGCATCACTAAGTTTAACTTTGTCACTGAAAACACTTATGATACAGCATGGTGTAATTATAACACATGAGCGAGATGGACAGGTATGCGAAGGCTTCCTCACCTAATTGCTGTGTCCCTGGTAAAGATATTGGGTTCACTGAGTCACACAGTTTTCTGTTTTAAAAAGATGATATCTTCCTGGTTCTTGAGACTAAGGAGAAGGTACCCACACAGTCATTACTTGAAACTGACTTGAAATTGGTATCATTTTTTGTTATTTTTATTATGATTATCATCAACATCATTATTAAAAATCCCTTTGAAATTGGCCAATGCCAACTATATGTTTTCCTGTTAGAAAACAGTAGGATAAAGGACATTTTGAATGACTTGGTTACGGAGACACAGTAAGATACAGATGGTACCTAGGAATAGAATACAATAGAATAGGACAGAAGAATAGAATTCCCCAATAGCAGGATCTGTGTTCAATGTCTAGTATTTACAGACATGTCCTCATTTAACTCTATCTCTAAAACCTAGGACTCTATTATTTTCTCTTTACTTTTTCTTTTTCATCAGACTTTGAGCATTGTGACTCTAATAGAGGAGGAAAGACTTGCCAGCTCATCTCAGTTGGCAGGACTTAGACTATTTCTTGAGCAGACTATTCCTCCACAAAGGGGGAAAAAATCTATAGCTTCTATTTTAGTACATTTCATGAAAAGATGTGATGGTGTATCTCCTACTAATGCTAGTTTATGTGAAAGAAAGTAAATTTTTGGTATATCCAAGCACCAGATTAAATGAATAACATAATTTCCATGTGGAACATGAGATGTAACAGAAATTCTGCGAATTAATATTTGCTATAATTAAGAAATAAATTTCATAAAAATATTAAATAATTTCAAGTTTTTGAGGTTAAATGTTTTGAGTATGTAATGTTTCAGATACTATTACTTTATGCTAAGTAGAGAGAGATGATATTCTCACATCATCTGTGTTTCTACATATCTGTGCACAGAGCTCTGTGTGTGTGTGCAAGTGTGTGTGTATGTGTGTGTATGTGTATGTTATGTGTACATGAAGACAAGAGACTTCAAAGTCCTATCTGTATCCATAGTCCTGTAAAAATAACTTTGGATATAGGTCAAACACAGTTCTTCTACCTCTATAATTCAGATTAGTAATAGCAAAGTATGTCATACAGCACGATAGATAAAGGAAAAGAATCTCAGTCTCATCTAGCTTATATTAGGACTTTACATATTTTTGGCTTAAAAGGTAATTTATCATGTGTTTACATTTCATACTGAATTGATCTTTGACCAGAATGACTAATGGTAACAAAGTTCTCATGCATAAAGAAAATGCATTCGGCACTCAGACAATCAACCTTGTTACCTACTATAATATTGGCCTACTTAACTTGAAAGACCTTTTATAGATTCTACGTATGCAGCTGTCTGCCACTGCCACTGTTAGTGATACAGTTGTCTCTTGGAGAGGGCTGTGCAACTCTAAAGGCAAGGGAAAACTTTTCCTCAGTGGAATATTCCCTTTTGCCTGATTTTCTGTTCAACCTAATAGAGTCCTGGGTGTTCTCCTTTGAGGGCTCCTTTTCTTATCCCCTTATCCCCAGGATAAGTCCATCTGACTTTTCTTATCCCAGGCTGAACAGTATAAAATGGAACTACCCAAATTATTTCTAATGTGATGTGCTCTACTGGAAATCAACATGTGCTTTTCAAACTACCCTGTGACATTACAGTCAACCATTCACTCCTTTATCAGAAGATAAATAGCAGCTCAACCAATGCCATAAGAAAAATAATTCTATTTATTATTTAATGTTCTCCTTTCCATCAAGTTTGGTGGTGAATTGGGCCAAGATTTCTGGGTTTTAGTGCTAATAACTTGGCCTGGTTCCCACAGAGATATAATTAGAGATACCCTGAAACACTTCCAATGAGTGACCCATGTCCCTATTCCTATTCCATGGGCCCTTGTTGGGGGGGCCACAAGCCCCTGATAGGGAGTCTACACTGCCCACCAACTCTGTGTAAAATTCTCAGTGGAGGAAAACTGAGCTGAGGAAGTCAGTCATTCCCCAAGGGAAACTTCATTATCCTTATGAATGTGCTTTGTAAACTTGGGTAAGTTGTCTAACTTCTATACATTTCCATCTCTTCTTCAAAGCCTGGATGGGCCAGGGATTTAGTGGTTCCACCAGGTGCCTTGAAAGTGCAAGGTCCAGAGTTCACTCCCCAGTACCAAAAACAACAAACAAACAACCCCCCCCAAAAACCCCAAACTGAACAACAGCAACAAGAAAAAAAAGCCTATATATCCTCTTTTTTAATTAAGTTTATTGTTAGTTTAGATATACATAAGAATCACACTCATCATATGGAATTTGTATCTGTACATGATATATCTTGATTCTTATTTTTTCCTACTCTCCTCCGTTCTCTTCAACCATTCCTCCCTCCTTATTTACAAAAGCTTTGTTTCCATTATATCTTTCTTTTCTTATTTTTTTCTTTTCCCTTCCTTCTTTTTCCCTAGTTCCCCTTCCCATTTTAACATTTTCTTCCTATTTTACAATATCTATTATACATTTTGGTCCTTATGTACATGTTCAGTTTCTCATACCAAAGAATGCGATATTTAAAAATGTGTGTCTGATTTATTTCACTTAAGAGTATGATTTCAAGGTGCACATATTTACCTAGAAATGTCTCAGGTTTATCCTTATTTATAGCAAAGTAGTATTCCAAAGTATCAAAAAAAAAAAAACACACCACATCTTTATTCATTCATCCATTGATGAGCTTTTGGGCTCTTTCCAAAATCTAGCTATTACAAACTCTGTTGCTAGAAGCATGGATGTACATATATCACTGTGATATGGTGCTTTTCATTCTTTTAGGAAGATACCAAGAAGGGGGATAGCTTGGTTAAAAGAAATCTGTAGTCTGAGTTTTCTGAGGAATCTTTACACTGATTTCCAGGGTTTGCACCAGCCTACACTCCCAGCAACAGTGGAGGTTTCCTTTTCCCTCACAGCCTTGCCAGCATTAGTTATTAGTTGATTTCTTTATAATAGCTATTCTGTCTAGAATGAGAAGGAATCTAGGTATTGTTTTAATTTGCATGTCTAAATGGCTAGTGATGTTGAACATTTTCTTCATATATTTATTTGCTATTTTTACTTCTTCAATTGAGAAGTGTGTATTCATCTGTTACCCAGTTTTAGATTGGTCTTTATATTGGGGGATTTGATTTTTTTCAGTTCTTTATATATTCTAGATATTAGTTCTTTGTCTGAGGAAGAGCTGGAAACATTTTTTCCTACTTTTGGTTGTCTCTTCACTCTATTGGTTATTTATTTTGCTTTAGGAAAGCTTTTTAATAAGAAGAGTCCCCAATTGTTGATTCTTTGCAATATTTTCCATGCAATCAAGGTTTTGTCCATAAAGTTTTTGCCTATACCTATGTATTCAAGAGTTCCACCTATTCTTTCAGCAGATTTAGTATTTCTGTTTTAATATTGAGATCTTTGATACATTTTCACTTTAGTTTAGTGCATAGTGAAAGTCATGGGTCTAGTTTTATTTCTTGGTATGTGGAAAGCTAGTTTTTCCAACACCTTTATTAAGGAGTTTACCTTTCATCCAGTGAAGGTGTTTGGCCCCTTTATAGAAGGCTGCTGAGTGTGTTTGAAGTTGTTTCTGCATCTTCTATTCTCTCTCACAGATCCTTGGATCTGAATTTTTAGTTTGTTTGTTTGCTTTCCCCCAGTACCATGCTGTTTTTATCACAATAGCTCTGTAATATAATTTCTAGTCAGGGATTGTGATCCACCCAGCCTTGCCTTATTTGCCCAGAATTATTTTTGTTATTCTAGGTGTCTTCGGATTCCAAATGAATTTTAGGAATATTTTTTTCTAGTTCTGTGAGATATGCTGTTCATATTTTGATTGGGACTATATTAAATCTGTATAACCATTTTGGGAATATGGCCATTTTTACTATGTTGGGTCTTCCTACCCACGAGCAAGGGCTACCTTTCAACAAAGGGCTACCTTTCCAATGCCCATTGATAATTAAAAAAACCCTACAGGAAATTGGAATAAGTGGTCTTTATCTCAACATGATAAAAGCTATCTATGACAAACCAACAGCCAACATCATACTAAATTGTCAAAAACTGAAATCTTTCACTCTGAAATCTGAATCAAGACAAGGATGTCTACTATCACCACTCCTATTCAATATATTTCTGGAAACAGACCAGAGCAATTATTCCAGAAAAAAGAAATAAAAGGCATACATATAGGAAAGGAAGAAGTTAAACTATCATTATTTGCAAATGACATGGTATTGTATATAAAGACCCCCAAACTTCACCAAAAGACTTCTAGATTTAATAACCAAATTACTTTACCAGTCACATAGCTGGATACAAAGTCAACATTCAAAAATCATTAGCATTCCTGTACACTAATAATAAACTCACTAAGAAAGATGCCTTTCACAATAGCATCCAAAAAATGGAATACTTAGGAATCAATCTCACAAAGGAAGTAAAAGATCTTTACATTGAAAATTACAGTACTCTGAAAAAGGAGATCTAAAAGAATATCAACAGTGTCCTCTTTTTAAAGGTAATCTTCAGGTTGAATGAGACAGCACATGTGAATCTTTGGCTTTATTCTAAGTGGATCATAAATGATTGTCTTTTCTATTTTACAGACTAATCAGCAATCCAGTCTTCCTACTCATGTCCCTTAGTACAGATGCCTCTCAGGAAACCTGTAGAATCCAAACTGCTTCTGGAAACTGAGGAGACTGTGGCTTCTGTGAACAATAGGAAGTCACAAACTAGTCTTTCTCAGGACTGGTTCCTTAAGTCCAGGCTAGAAATAAAATGATCCATGTCAGGACAGCATGTAAGAAGGAACTAACACATTGTGTATCTGTCTTATCTCAGTTCAGAGAGAGATATACATATATTTCAAATATAATAGAATATATTATATTATATAATATATTAATTATATATGATATATATTATATAATATATATTTTATTATATTTGAAAAACCCAAGGATGAGAAAGTAGCATGGCCAGAATTATGCAAACAGCATGTGGCATAGGAGGTACTTGATCCAGGTCACTTTGCCTGGAAGGTCCCGTTTCTCCCCAAATCATGCCAACCCTTTTCTGCCATAATTCACTCTAACTTAATTTCAGCCTTTTCTGTTTCCTCAGTTCCCTAATCAAGTCTCTTTATATGTCCTACCTACTAAGGAATAGCAATTTAAAACTGCCTGAATACCTTGAAGAAAGTTTAAATTGTGGAGGGTATCATGAGACCTAGATACTTTGCTCTTCCCTCAAAATTTGGCCCTTGTAGCCTCTTCATTTATGGTTCAAAGTAACAGAGGAGGCTTGAAATATATACTTTGGGTTGATATGTGGTAGAAAGAAGTTCACTCATGTTTTGCTTTTCTATCTTAATTACTAAGGTCTTAGGTAGCTATGCTGTAATGCAAAGTGTCATTGCTCTAGAACATTTTACTGACATGTTAATTCAAGCTGTGTTAAATCATTCTCTGAAAGAAATGTAAGGCTCATTTCCACCTGATTCAAAATGAGTCATCGCAAAGGAGATGGGTAGTGCCTCCAATCAACCCCTTAAATAACTGGAGTGCTAATGCCTTCTCCCAAATTCTAGAGGCTTTTGAATGGTTTTCATCATGCATTTATGTTTCAGGGAGAAAATCACAATCCTATTTTGTAATTATTCCTTTGATGTCTGTTACCCCCCAGGGTCCAGTGTCATAAATATTTATACAAACTGCATGAATTGTCTACAAGTCATTCTTCTATAACTTCCCTACTAAGTCATTCATAGGAGGCATGTAAATGGTCAAAGTGAAAGTAATGAATTTGGGTTATTTCCACTCATGGAAGAGATGTAACATTTGTGAGATGTTTGTTCTTAGAGAAACTGTTTAAAGAAACTATGAGACACTTTTACTTTTAAAATCCCAATGTAAATGGCACGTATGCCCACTAAAGACCCTCAAAAGTGCATTTATGTTATAAGGGAACAACTTTATTGACTGTTTTGCATCCTCTTTCATCAAACTATTTTCTTTGAGCTTCATTCTGTCTTTTAGCTGACCTCAGATGTGTACTTTCCTGGAGATAAAACCCAGTGATTAACTGATTTCTCTTAGACAAATATACGAGCTCCAGATATGAATAAAAGTTCTTTAGTGCAAAACCATAGTCGATTAGCAATGTGACAAGTAGCCCAAAAGATTGAACTTGTAGGCAGGTATCTCACCTACTTATTTCTTTACCCTTTTCATCATGGAAGTTTCGGCTTACCCACATTTTTCTTGAGAAAGCTCTTTATTATTTTTTTCAATAAAATTTTCTTAAGCCATTCCTTTAAAATCTCTTGTGAATAGAGGAAAGATGATAAAAGAATCAATTATTTTAAGTAAACAGAACAATTTTTTCAAAGAAGAATAAACAATTCTACACGTCACTGATGAAAGGGTCACTCATCATTTCTCTGAGACCTATGCAAGTTATGTACATCTTTCCAAAAAAATTATTTTAAAGATGTATGACAGTTACAAGGAACTTCTAAATATATTGTTTCCTGCAAAAACAGGGTGACAATCACCTGTCCCTCAAATAACAAGATAGTGACTTTTCTTAAGTCAGATAAGCTTCACAGACATCAAATACAAGTACTATCTGTACTTGCAAGTGTTAAACCTCCATATTTGGCTGAAAAGACTGCGAAGGAAGGATTTTTCTAATTCAGTAACAGTGTCATAATTCTCCATGCAACCCAGACTCTAATTGCATAGAAAATGTTTTATATTTAAAATAATTTGATTTCCTTAAATCTATGCAACAAATCTTTTCTTTGCCTATAATTTAATAAACACCTTGCTGTAAAATGTCTTCCCAATGCAATGGTTCACAGTATATGCAGTCCTTGTATCTGTCAATCTTTATGGCCCTCCCATAAAATGTTCCTCCCTCAAATACTGCATTCCGTAAGTTAGAGGTTCATTATGAATATATCTGCATGATAAGTGCTCATCAATAATACTGCTCAGCACAGAATAAATGCATAGATGCAAATCATGTAAAATCAGATGATGTCATATATTTAAAATATATAAATGCATAGATGTATGTGTGTGTGTGTGTGTGTGTGTGTGTGTGTGTGTGAAAAGCCAGTAGATTGGTGCCTAGAAATGAAGACCCAGTTTTAGAAGCAGATGTGAACACCATGGTAACTATAATAGAAGAGGGTAATTTTTGAGGAGGTGGGGGTGTAGAAGCAATCAATAATCCTAATACTAAATAAGCACCCCAGGTCACATAAACCCGAGCATAGTTTTGTGCACTAGAATTCTCACGAAAACCTTACGGAGTTTTAATACATGCTCAGCAGACTGAAGACACAGATCCTGAAATATGGGCATCATGGCCCCTGGGGCACTGCCTGCCGTTGTGCACGCTGATAGACAGGGCCAGGGAACCAGCCCCGCACTCACACAGGTATCCCTTCCCTCAGGCCGCCCAGCAGTGACACCTCTAGCGGTAATCACCCGGACTGGCAGGTGTGCGCAGGCACAACCAGGGGAGCACCTTAAAGACCGGGGAGAAAGGGAGGGAGAGGGTCGGGCATTTGGGGACAGCGACGAGCTTCCTGGCATGGTCTCCTTGCCTCCCAAACAGTGCAGGACCTGACTTCACTCCGGAGCTGCTGGGAAGATCTGCATTATGCCAAGGCGCCGGGCCAACTCACCTCGACAAAATAAAAGCAGGGCAGGAGGGTAACGCTGTCCTTGATCACTTTGCCCTTTGGCCTCTCCTTCGCCGACATACCGCCCGCCTGACGGGGTCCGCGTCCTCCCCCGGGCGAGGTGTGCACCGCGCAGCCGAGGCGAGCTGCCTCCTCCAGCCGCAAGCGCCCGGCGCCGCTGATGTCACATTCCCCGCGGGCACCGCTGGAGCCAGCGCGCTGCGTGCAGCGCCCCCGCCTTCTCCCCGCCCCTCTTTGCAGCAACCTAGCGTTTCCTGGAGCCAGCAGGTTTTTCTCCCTGGCTCCAGCTCGGGCTCTTGCCAGAGCTGTCCAGCTCCCTCTTCCAAGCTGTTGCTGCAATGGCTTCTCCTCTCTGTCACCCTCCCCTGACTCTCCACCGCCCTCGAAAGGCTCTATGACTATCGGAGATTGACGTCAAGGATCGGAAAGGAGAGACGCATTTCAGGTTTCTGCAGGAGCGAGGCAGAGGAGCTGAGGCACCTGTTCCCCTCCCTGGAAGGCTCCTGATAGCTTTAGGAAAGCAAACTTCCATGCTCTTCGAGAGCAGCACCTCCTACCAGTATACCCACTTATATCAGGAAACCGGCCTTTCCCTGAATGAAAGCTGGGCCGTAGTGGTGACTCACTCAGTTGATAGCTGGCTGTTTGCCAGGAATCACTGCCCCTCCTGACGACTTCTGCCTAGGAGACTTCTGGGAACCCACCGAAAACACTGGCGATTGTGAGAACCTGGGCTTCATCAAAAGAGACAGTGGACTTGATGAAAGAAATCCTTACTGAGCCCAAAGTGCAGGACCTGTTTTAACTACACTGTCACGCCCCTACCGCAAAGTCAGAAAGATGGGCATCTTTAGACGTTAAAACCTAAATAAGTCCTTCACTTTTTGGCAGTGCACATGTCCCCCAAAGCCTCATGTGCTCATAGAAGTGATTAGATCGTGAGTGTGTGGTAATTAGGGGATTGGTCCGCCATGAGTTGACGGGAGGCGAAGAATGGCTGGCGGAGGTGGGTCACTGGAACGCGGCCTGGTCAAGTGTATCTCTCTCCCTTCTCCCTTGATTTCTCTCTCTCTGTTGTGCACTGCCTCCAAGCCCCTCTGCCATGCCACCCTGCTTTGCAGCCAGCCATCTACAGACTGAAACCTTATACTGTGAGCCCAAATAAACCCTTCCTGCTTTAAATTCTGGGTATCCAGTTTGTGTTTCAGTGACAAGAAAATAACTGAGAAGTCTAGTAGTTTCCATAGATTGCCACTATGTTATTCATACCTTTTTCTCATTTCTCAAATCTCTTCATTGCAACTAATAATTATTTTATTCAGAAACAGAAGTTGTAGAAGAGTTTCATCAACTTCCAGAACTGGCTACTTGTCCTCACTGCTTGTCTCTTCCCCAAACCCACCTCCAGCTCCCTCTGTCTCTTGCATGGAGTGGCACAATGGATAGCCTCCTGACTGTCCCACCAGCTTCACCCTGCCACCCTTCACAACTTGCAAACTGTTCCTTACACAATATAATTTGCTTTTGAAAAGCAAATCCAATTGTGCCGTTTTCTTCTCTAAACTTTCTAAGAATTTTCTATTGTGTCTATAGAAAATCCAAACTCCTTTGGTGATTACCTGATATCCCAGGGTCCTGGGCTTCATTCACACACTTCAAACCTCAAAGGTTAACAGCCACAGCCTAGCTACCTCACAGTTCCTTTGTTCACAACTCTGTTTTGTCACCTTTGCATGGTCAACTCCTCACTCAACTCATGGCTCTGCTCAAATCTAATTTCTCAGGGAATTTTTCTTTGATATAATTTCTAAGTAGCATTCATAACTCCATTACTCTTTATTCCTTTATATTAATTTTGCTTTATAGAGCATATCACTGTTTTTTAGTTTCTCAAGTATTTCTTTGGTAATTTGCCTTGTCCACAAGACTATGGACTCCATAAAATCGAGCATATTTTCATTACTTAGTAACTAAAACTAGGCTTTCCAGTTATATAAGAGTGGATCATCAGTAAATGTGAAGAGTCTACAGCAATACCACCCTGAACACGCCCAATCTCATCTGATCTCGGAAGCCAAGCAGGGTCAGACCTGGTTAGTACTTGGATGGGAGTAATGTGAGCAAGTGAATGAATGGATTCTGTTACATGGTGCCTATAAAATCAAGAAGCACAAGTTTTTTTACACCTATTGTATGTTCAGTAATTGGTAGTTGATTCCATTTGTTAACTATTATGTGATTAATCAATAACTCTATTATTAACAAAGTTATTTTGTGTGTGCATGTGTGAAGGATTTTGTCCAACTTTCTTGTGGGAAGGGTAGGGGAAAGGAAATAAGGGAAAAGAAAAAATATAAGAAAGTGAAAAATGGAAATAAAGTGTTTGTAAATGGGGAGGGGAGGAGGGGGTGCAGGGAGGGCAGGGACAAGGGGAAAAAATGAGAACCAAGACCTGTCATGGAAAGGTATAAGATTCCAGTAATGAGTGTAACTGTACTGTATACCTAGAATGTACCAATAAACAATTTTGAGTTGATTCAGGACATCAAGGTAGCCACAACCGTGCAGGTAAGATCATGATTGTTTGGGGAGCTGGGAGAATGGTGAGAGACCCAGCAGGGCTCCTCCTTGTACAGACAAAGGGAGACTGATGTCTCCACCTTACATTGATTAATTCTGCTAACAGTGACTGTTGTGTTTTTTATGTGCATCCAAAATAGCTGCATAGCAACTGCAGTAAAGATATATGCACATTCTGCACATAAGCACACATATTTTTTGACATAAAGATATTTAATTAGATTTAAAAACATTCAAGTTATGTTTGTCAGGGAAAGTAGATCTGTTGCATTAAGTGTAATTTCAAGGGTTGTTATATTTTTAGTGGTTGTAAAGGAACAATGTTAGATTTTTGTCACCTATTCATACAGTTTTTTCTTTGATGGTGACTATAAAAATTGGAGGAAATCAAAATTAAGAATTTTTATCAGAAAATGTATGCTGCCTTTTTCCATACAAAATTTTATTATGGAAATTAGCTCAAGTTTTGAATTTAAAAATTTAATATAATAATTTTCAAGTTTTATTTTTAATTTATTTCTCTAAAACTTCATTTTTTACAATGTATTCATTTTTTCCTAATAAGTTCTGCATTGCCATCCCTAATTCCCTTTTAGTTTTCTCTTATGCACTATATTAATACACTATTTCATATATTAAAGTGAGAAATATGCACATAAATTAGCTGTTCATCTTCCTTCATGGACGCATTATGTAAATGCTCCTCCACTATCTTCCTGGTAAATAACAAACAGCAACTAATTAAAGTATAGACAGTCCCATCCACATGGTCTGAGAGTCTTATCATTATCTTTGATTTATTCATGCCGCTTGTCCATTATATGCAGTTTCCAAATTCTTCTGACTTTCTAATGAACTTTTGCTCTTCAGTTTTTTTTCCATGTTTCCTTGAGTACCAATTAGTTTTCTGCAAAAGTCCACCATGACCTTCAAACTCCTCTACTAATCAACCTCTCTGTGGATAAGGCCTGCTGCAGGAGATGCTCCTGTCTCAGCTTCCCAGCCATGTGTCCACCTCTGCAGACACGCTCGTATCCTCTGGTGAGCTTATTTGAGCTACAACTGTGCCATGTTCATTCTGCTTCTGTGCTTTCTGGCATGCTCTTCTCTCCTGGAAGGCACAAACATCTCATATTTCTAAATTTTACCCTTGCCACTCTAACCCCCAGGTCCTCTCTCTCTGAACACCAATAGATCTTATTTTGCAATGCACAATATAGAACTTAATCATGAACTTTTTGTTTTATTTCGCATATTTGGTTCTTTAGTTTCAGTTGTACAAATGAACAGGAGAAATTGACAAATGATATATTTTTTTCTGCCCATTTCCTCTTTTCCATTTCTACTCTCACCATTCTGTTTAATTTTTCATTATCCCTATGGTATTATAATAGCTTTCTGGCTAATTTCCATGACTTCAAATTTTTTTCTGACCAAGTCTATTAATTTTGAACGAGGAAAATGTTCCTAAAGAACAAATTCATTCAGGCTGTTCCTTTACTCAAATATAGTCCATGGGTCTCGAATTCCTAGAAAACTGTATTTACAGTGTAGCCTGGTATGAGAGGTCTTCTGTGCTCTGACATCCATCAATCATTTTTTTAAAATATTTTTATTAGTACATTTTAGATATATGATAGTTACATTCATCACTGAAATCTCATACCTTTACATGATGTATCTTGGTTCTTATTTTTTTCCCATCCCTCCTAGCCTCTTTTACCCCCTCCACCCTTCCTTATTTACAAAGACTTTGTTTCCATTTTTTCCTTTTCTTTTATTGTTCCTCTTCCCTTTTTACCTTTACCCTACGCCTCCCATTTGCCAAATACCTTTAGACTTTTGCTTTCCTATTACAAAATATCAATTATACATTTTGACCCTTATTGACACTTTTAGTTCACCACACCAGAGAAACTATATGGTATTTACACATGAGTGTCCCATTAATTTCACTTAAGTGTATATCCTCAATGTACATCCACTTATCTTTAAATGTCTCTAGTTTCTCATTCTTTATGGCTGAGTAGTACTCCATTTTATTTTAAAAAACACACACATCTTCTTTATCCAGTCTCCAGTTGATGGGCAATTGGACTGTTTCCAAGATTTAATTATTACAAACTGTGCTGCTATAAATGTGGGTAAGTATATATCACTATGGTATGATTCTTTTAATTCTTTTGGGAAGATACCCAGCAGAGGAATAGCTGGGTCAAATGGGCTTTCCAGTCCTAGTTGTTTAAGGTATCTCCATATTGATTTCCACAGTGGTTGCACCAGTCTGCACTCCCACCAACAATAGAGAAGGGTTCCTTTCTCCCCACAACCCCAACCAGCATTTGTTATTGGTTGATTTCTTGATAGCAGCCATTCTTCCTGGGGTGAGGTGAAATCTCAGCATTGTTTTTATCTGCATCTCTCAAATGACCAGTGATGGTGAACATTTCTTCATATATTTATTTGCTGCTTTCACTTCTTTGTGTGAGAAACGTCTGTTCATTTCAGACTCATTTTTGAATGGGATCTTTATATTTGGTGGGTTTAATATGTTTGGGTTCCTTATATATTCCTGTTAGTAGACCTTTGTCTGAGGAACAGCTGGAAAATTTTTCTTCCCACATTGAAGTTTGTCTCAGCTCTGTTGGTGATTTCTCTTGCTGTGTAGAAATTTTTAAAAAGTTGAGATCCCAGTTGTTGATTCTTTGTACTATTTCCCATACTACTGAGGATTTGTTCATAAAGTCTTTTCCTACGCCAATATCTTCAAGAGTTCCACCCAGCTTATCTTCCAACAAGTTTAGTGTTTCTATTTTAATATTTAGATCTTTAATCAAATGGCTTCTTAGTTTAGTGCATGGTGAAAGATAGGCATCTGGTTTCAATCTTTGGCAAGTTGAAATCCAGTTTTTCCAACACAATTAATTAAAGAGGCTATGTTTCCTCCACTGAAGATGGTTGGCTCCTTTATCAAAGATGAGGTAGCTGAGTATGTCTGGAGTTGTTTCTGCATCTTCTAATATATTCCACTGATTCTTGGGTCTTTTTCTTTTCCAGTACTAGGTTTTTTAAATTTATTTTTTATTTTTTTAACACAGTGGCTTTGTAGTATAGTCTCAAGTTGGAGATTGTGATACCCCATGTCAAGTCTCTATTGCCTAGAATTGCTTTTGATATTCTAGGTCTCTTCTGGTTTCAAATGAAGTTTTGGATTGTTTTCTCTAGTTCTGTGAAATATACTGTTGGGATTTCAATCGCGATTGCATTGAATCTGTATAGCGGTTTTGGAAGTATGGCCATTTTTACTATGTTGGTTCTTCCTACCCAGGAACAAGGGATATCTTTTCATTTTCACACAGCCTCTTCCATCTCTTTTTCCAGAGTTTTGCAGTTCTCAATATCGAGGTCTTTTGCTTCCTTTGTTAGATTAATGCCTAAATATTTCATTTTTTTAATGCTACTGTGAAAGGAATTGTTTCCCTAATTTCTCTCTCAGTGAGTCTGTTATTTCTGTACAAGAAGGCAATTCATTTTTGAGCATTTACCTTATATCCAGCTACTCTACTGAATCTGTCAGTTAGGTGTAGAAGTCTTTTGGCAGAATGTTTTGGGTCTTCTATGTGGAGTATCATATCATCAGCAAATAATGAGAGTTTAATTTCTTTGTTTCTTATCTTTGTTGCTTTTGTTTCTTTTTCTTGTCTATTTTCTGTGGCTAATGTTTCCAAAACTGTTTTTTTTTTCTTTCATTGAGCTTATTGGTCCATTTGAGGTATACCGTATGATTAAGCATTCATCATAGGGATCTTGTACCTCTACATGACAGGTCTTGGTTCTCATTTTTTCCCTTTGTCCCTGCCATCCCTTTCCAAAACTGTATTGAACAGGAGTGGTGATAGTGTACATCTTTGTCTTTTTCCTGATTTTACTGTGAGGGTTTTCAGTTTTTGATCATTTACTGTGATGTTGGCTTTGGTTTTTCAAAGATAGCCTTTATAAAGTTAAAGACCTCTCTATTCCAATTTTCTGCAGTTTTTTTTTTATCATGAATGGGTGTTGAATTTTGTCAAATGTTTTTTCTGCATCTGTTGAAATGATCATATTTTTTTTTCCTTGACTCTGTTTATATAGTGTATTATATTTATTAATTTACATATGTTGAACCATTCTTGCATCCTTGGGATAAATTCAATTTAGGGTATAGGATCTTCTTGATGATCTTCTGTATTCTGTTCCCAGCATCTTATTGAGATTTTTTTACATCTATATTCATTAGGGACATTGGCCTGTAGTTCTCTTTTTTTGTGGGGGGGTCTTTCCCTGGTTTGGGAATGAAAGTAACACTTGTTCCAAGGAATGAATATGAAACTATTGCTTCCCTTTCAAATTATTTGAAAAGTTTTAAGAGTATTGGCAGTAGTTCTTTTCTAAATGTTTTGTAGAATTCAGCAGTGAATCCATCAGGACCTGGGCTTTTCTGTTGGTAAATTTTTAATTACATTTTCAGTTTCATTAATTGTTATTGGTGTGTTTCGAATATTTATACCTTCATTCAACTTTGGTAATTCATCAGTATCTATAAATCTGTCCATTTCTTCTATGTTTTCCATTTTATTAGAGTACAGGTTCTCAAAGTAGGTATTGATGAACCTCTGGATTTCTGCTGGATCTATTTTGACTTCACCTTTTTCATTCCTAATTGCATGGATCTGAGCCTTTTCTTTCCTTTTTTGACAAGGTTGGCTAAGGGTTTATAAATTTTATTTATTCTTTTGGAAAACCAACTCTTCGATCCATTGATTTTTTGTATAGTTCTTTTAGTCTCCATTGCATTGATTTGTGCTCTGATCTTTATAATTTCCTTCCTTGTGTTAACTTTTGGTTTGTCTTGCTCTTCTTTTTCTAGAAGTCTAAGATTCATCATTAAGTTGTTTATTTGAGCTTGCTCTGTTTTCCTAGTGTGGGCATTCACTACTATGAATTTTCCATGTAGAACTGCTTTCATTGTGTCCCATAGAATCCTGTATGTTGTATTGGCATTATCATTTATTTGTAAAAACTGTCTAATTTCCTCTGTGACCTATTGATTGTTCAAGAGAGTGTTATTTAATTTCCATGTATTTGGGAAGTTCTTGTGTTTCTCTTATTATTGATCTCCAGTTTAATTGCCTTATGTTCTGATAGTATACACAGTATAACTTCTACTCCTTTGCATTTACTTAAACATGTTCTGTGATTTAGTATGTGGTCTACTTTGGAGAATGACCCGTGTGCAGCCAAAAAAAGAATGTATATTCTGATTTTGTAGGGTGGAACACTCTGTAGACATATGTTAAGTCCATTTTTTCAAAATCTTGGTTCATTTCTAGTATTTCATTGTGGATTTTTGTCTAGATGACCTGTCTATGACAATGGACTCTTGAGGTTCCTCCACTACAATTGTATTAGTGCTTATTTAGTTTTTCATGTTCCTTAATATTTGTTTTGTTTAGTTGGGGGCATTAGTACTTGGTGTATATATATATATATTTATGATTGTCATCTCTTCCTCTTGTATTGTTCCCTTTACAAGGATGCAGTGACCTTCGTCTCTCTTAATTAATTTTTTTTTGAAATTAAGTTCTGAAATAAAAGAGCTGTCCTTGCTTTTTTTCTGGGTTCCTGTTGCATGGAGAAATATTTTCCATCCTTTTACTTTCAGTCTATAAGTTTATTTTTGAATGAGGTACATTTCTTGTAGACAGCATATTGTTGGATATTGCTTCTTAATCCATTCTGCCTCTTCACAATTCATTCTGCCAGTTGATTCCTTTTGATTGAATTGAGGCTGTTAATGTTGATGGTTATAATTCACATATATTGACTTATCATCATTGTATTAATATCCTGTTGTTGGCTCTTTAATTTTTTTTTCGCTCTCTCCCTTTAATTTCTTGCTTTGCCTGCTAGGCTTGCATTGTGATCTTCATTGTCTCAATTTTGAAAGATATTTTTTTCAGGATACGTCAGTATAAGTTGAAGGTTGTTTTCCTTTAGGACTTGAAATACCTCACTCCAGGATCATCTTGACTTGAGAGTTTATGTTGAAAAGTCTACTGTGATTCTGAAGGGCTTTCCTTTGCATGTGATTTGTTTCTTTTCTCTATCTACTTGTAGTGTTTTGTTCTTCCGTTGGGTTTCTGAGATCTTGATTATTATATATCTAGGTGTAGATTTTTTTTGTTCGAGGCTAGTTGGAGTCCTATATGCCTCACTTATTGTATGGCAAAGTTTTTGCTCTCTTTGGGAAATTTTCTGTCATTAATTCTGTGAACAGTTTTGCAGTCACTTGTACTTTCTCCTTTTTCATAGATTCCTATCAATCTTATATTATTCTTTTTTGTATCAACTAGTAGCTGTTGGATTGTTTTCTCATGTTCCCTTACTATTTTGAAGAGATCTTTCTTTTCATGGTCACTGACCTCCATTCTGTCTTCTATATCTGATATCCTGTCTTCAGTGGCTCACAGTATCAACTAGTAGCTGTTGGATTGTTTTCTCATGTTCCCTTACTATTTTGAAGAGATCTTTCTTTTCATGGTCACTGACCTCCATTCTGTCTTCTATATCTGATATCCTGTCTTCAGATTGGCTCAGTCTGTTATGTAAACTTTCAAGTGTTTTTAATCTCCTGGATATTGTTTGAATGTTTCATGGATTAAATTTCTCTCCTATTTTGGGCACTCATGGTTTCCATTTCTTTCCTATGCTGGGCATATCACGGTCCTGAGATCTTGTATTTTTTATCTGTTTCTGTTCTAGAGTCTACAATTATGTCATTCATTCTCTTCACCATCTCTGTGGCTGCCTCAGAAATTATTTCTGTTTCGAATTTTTCTAGAGTCTCACTCATCTGTTTTGTTACTCCTTGTGCTGTCAGTACCTCCATCAGTCTTTCCATCTCACTCCCCATTTGCCCTATGCAAGCTCCAGAATCTAAGGCTAGAAAATATAATATAAACCATACTTTCTTACATTAAAAAAGCCTTTTATATACTTTTCATTTGGCCATTCTTCAAATTTCAAACCAAAAACAAACTCTTCGTGAAGTTTTCTTGAACTGCCTCACCTCTGCGATACTCTGGAATTTTTTGAACATCTTTTTTGTAGATTATGGGTAACATTTTATTTTGAGTGTCTAATTTTTTTTACCTAAAGGTATTTCACTTCTTGGATAATTAAATCATCTCATTAATCATTTTTTTGGCCTTTTGCACCCTTAGCATAATCTTTTGTATGTATTAGGGGTCTAGCAAATATTAAATAAATAAATGCCATAATTTTTACTTTTCCCCCCAACAGTAGAATAGTATAGTATCAGAAAAAGGTAAAGATTCTAAATTTTAAACATATTGTGTTACTTAGGGTTTTATACTTCATCATTCTTTTTGGATGAACCTTTGTCTTCCATTCTCTCCCCCAACACTTTGAAAATATGAACTCTCAGAAGATGTGTGAAAAGAATCTGACATCCTTAGAACCTATTTTAATTAGCTCAGAGTGACTCCTGTTCTCTCCATTCTTTAGTAATTATCCACTGGTTGCATAAAGTTTGCAGTATAATTAGTTCTACATGAGAATATTCAACATCTCTCTAGGGCTGCTGAAAAAAGTGCTTCAGTGAACAGATTTATCCCTGTATTCTCTTTCCAGTGTCGCCCACTCTTTCTCCTGCAGATTGTTTCCCCCATTCTCCTAAACTTTACCAGAGGCTCATATCTCTCGTGAAGGGTTTCAGGATTGTTTCTAGAATATGAAACCTTCAGTTGTTTTCTGCAATACCCATATTGTTGCCCTCCCTGTGTGCATCTGTGCCCTGCCTTTCCATCTGCCCTGCATTCCTTAGTGCGGAACTTCTCTGTGGGCTGTGACCTCCTAGTTATTGTCACAATAAAGCCACATCTCTGTATGTTCTTCCTTAACTTGACTGCTATGACAATAATCATGAATTTCCACAAATAATTTGAAGAACAATCAGAAAAGGGCTCCCACTTATTTTGGAAAGAATAAAAGAAAACATTTTCACGGACATTAAAAAAATAACAGAACAAATATAAGATGATGGAAAGCAGTAGTTCTTAGCCTTGGATGACACTCACTTTTGTTCATGCGGTGCGTTCTGGAAAGCCATCCAGAAAGAGCTGACACAAGAACGCTTTATAAATTAAGTACAATATAATTTAGAATTATGGCTCATTTCAGCTTCATAGTAATATATAAAATACGTGAAAATTATGCATGCAAATTTTTTTACCTCTGTTCAGTTAAAGTAGATTTTTGTATTAATGTTTGAAAAATAGCGTTTTGATGTATAAAGGTTATATAACTTCATACAGAGTTGGAGTCACAAATGGCAGAGGATCTCCAGTCTTATCTCTGTAGATGCAAAGATGGTATTCATTTCAACTCTTGGATTCATTAACTCACCATTTACAAGGTGTGGTGTTACTCATTTCTAACTCAATGAAATGTTCTTTAATACAATACGTGTTCTCAGACATAGGCATTCTTTCAGATTTTACAGTGCTATTCAGGGGGTGAGCAGATACCTGAAGCAAGTCCATGAAACATGATACCCCGTATCTTTTGGCCATGGAGGTTTGTTTAGAGATTACCATAAAACCAACAGAAGCCTGTCCAACTATCCTCCCTCCCCTTTTCTGTGGCAAAGTGGTGCAAGTGTAATGTCTGAGCTCACTACAGTCGTGTCCCCTAGGCCAAATGAAGAAAGTTTTTAGTAGTAGAAGACAAAAGAACAGGCATTAGTAAAGAAAAGATAAAAGATATATAGAGGCCTAAGTGTGTTTATTCCCTGAATTAAATCACCCATGAAGAGGGAGCTCACAGAATCTCCTCTCAGACTCGGCTAAGTTAGTGAATAATCACCTCCTTCCCTAATAACTTTTACCTTAGTTACTTTTTGTTGGGCTACTGTCACTTTTAATGAAAAATTCTCTGTGTAATATGTGCTCTACAAAGTATAAAATATAGAATAATATTAATGAGTGGATAAAAAGGTTTTTCTATGGGCGTAAGATATAAAGTGCTGCTAAGATATAAAGTTCACTGCTAAGTGAACCCCTAACTGATTTCAAGCTACAGTCCATTCTGAAATGCACCATAATAGACGACAAATGAAGACAGCAGAGATTCCGCATTGCTATATAATTTGGTGCCACCCTCAGCTTGCAGGCATGGTGATGACGAGGATGTCCATCAGTGCCTCGGGGAGGCAACAATTTCTATAATTTTGCTTATTTTGTCTGTGCTTACTCTCACTAATTGAGAATCTCAGTCGCCAAGTTTACTCTGAGCACAGGTGGTGGATCTTCCGGCCCCCAGAATAAAACACGACTTTTTCCTCATATTCCACTTCTCAGTAATTTTTTACAGCTGAGGTCCTGAGCAGCACAGCCTTCTATCCGCCCCCCACACTGTCTAGTGCATGGCGCATTGTTCTTATTCAATGGATGTGAATTGTTTGACCACTGTGAACTTCAGCATCAGCTTGGAGACACACAAATAAAACGAATATAAAATAGTGCTTAAAGTTTATTTTTATAAAAGTTTCCCGAAAGTAAAAAAATATTCCCTAATATGTCATAAAATATGGTAGAGTAATATTTTAGTATGACATTTAAATTTCAGGAATCTATTTGCCTTGATAAATGATATTCAGAGAAAGATCTTAAACATTAAAATGCCATACAGTGACAAAAGCCAATTATACAAATATCTTTAATTTGTTCAATGTGTCGAGTTTTTTGAAAGTTATTTAAAATGGCTTGCTATTCACAGCAAATTAACCAATATTTCAGCAGAAGCAGATGGCACCTTGGTCTTACTGTCATTTGAATACTGAAACCAAATGTTGTATTGATTAGAAAGGAATATGATTAGATTTGATGGCAAAAAAGTGTATGTTGTGAATATACACACACAAATACACACATACTGGCATGAACATACATGCATACACAGGAGAGCCCTAGCTATATTCTGATGTATATTTACCTATGTATACTCAAAGAAATGTGGGGTGAAATGAAATATTTAAAAATGCAATAAATATTTATTAAAGGATGCTATAGTTTGAATATAGCATAAAATCGCACCCAAGGCTTCATATGTTGAAATACTTTCCAATGTGAGATATTAAGAAGGTAGAAATTTAGTCCAACTGCAGTGTTTAGAGGTGAAGCCTTTAAGAAATACTTAGGATTAGATAAGGTGGAGGCTTTATAATAAAAAGGAAAAGAAACCACACACACACTCTCTCACACACACACACACCAAGAGCATGTGATAGTTTCTAAATCTTGGTACCTTCAGAACCATGATGCCAAATATATTTTTTATAAAGTATTTTTGCCTCAGGAATTTTGTTATAATAATGAAAACCAGACTAAGACAAGAGATGAATTTATACAAGGTGCTGTATCAGGTACTCGAGTTACGGAGACGAATGAGGACAGCTCCGGTACCCAGCAAGTTCATAGTACACAAGTTATGGTTATTATGTGAAATTGAATACTTACAAAACACATCTCTAGCTTTCACATCTTTTTCTTACACAGTACTTAAAATATTAAAATTAACTTTCTTTTTCTTGAGATTTTACATGACTATCTTAAATTATTATAAAATGATACAATTTTCCCTACTATAAATACTAATATTACACAAATCTATTAGATCACTTTGTTTCGTTTGTTTTTTGTTACCAGGGATCAAACTTGGGACCTTGCATTTACAAGGCAGGCAGTGGAACCACTGAGCTAAATCCCTGGCCCTAGATCACTTTAAATATGTATCCAGTAGAATCAAAGTGTCATTACATTCCATACTTCATCTATTAATAATATAAATGAAAAATACTTTCAATAATGGTTATTTAGGTGCTCCAGACTAACACTTTCAGTAAAAACAGGTGAAAAACTTAGACACAACACTGTAAATATCTTCTGAATAGCGTGGAACACCCAAGAAGCTACTGAGGACTGAGCTGTCTTAGACCACTGAGAGTGTAAAGCACAAACAGGTGAACTAGAGCCACAGACTCCAGGAGCATTTGCTGGCAGAAAGGAAGTGACCCATGGGAAAGGGTCTAGGGTTGCTGGGTGGAAACCCTCCAGTAAGCAGCTGAGAGGCAGCCATGATTCTGGCAGACGTTTTGGAGGTAGGGCTTGCTAAGTCTGAGCACAGTAATTGACAAAGGCAGAAACCTAGCATAATACACATTTGGGGGGCAAACTCCTGAGGGGCACAGTCGTAGAAGGAGGATTAAAACTATCACTCAGGATCACCCAGACAGTTCAAAGAATCCTCCAGCTTTGACCCTGTGCTACAAATCCCCACCGGTAACCAGAAGTAGGAAACTAATTCCCCCTGGAGGTGGATGAGCACAGTAATTCACAAACTTTATCTAAAGTTTTCAAATGAAATGTATCATCAAGTAATTTCTAATTGCAGAACATATAATGAGCTAAGTTTATGTGAGCCAGGGTCACCAGAAGGATTAGACTGTAATGCATCCTAAAGAATTCCATGTTTGTGGAGTAGAACACTCAGTGACTGAGAAAAAATTTGTCAATTCTCCTGAATGTAAATTCAAGAGAGTCTAATTTTTTTTTACTCCAAAATGTCTGAAAAAATTAACAATCTGTTTCTAAAATTTTTATTGAAATAAGAAGGCCAATAATTTTGGCTGTGTTAAAAAATGATTTGTTAGACATTATAGTCATTTGTTTCCTCAATTTTTCAGAAAGATGCCATGTAGGTATTATGAAGGGCTAGCAAATAATTTTGGACTGCAGTTCACTCACTGAGTAGCACTGGATATTGAGTAAAATTTATATGATGTAAGAGTAAAAATAATTATGAAATAATTATTTACATTTGGAGTTCTTTTAAATCAGTAAAAACTTACAAATTTATGTCAAATCTGTTAAAAATGACAGATTACTTTAAAATATGTGATATAGAGTCATGGAACCAAGAATTATTACGTATAAATGACTTGATAATTCTTTTGTGGTTATAATCACGAATTTCACCAATGTATCTCCCTCTGAGGAGGTTGCATTGATTCTGACTGAAGTTTATTGCTCAAAATTCATCACATTAATTTCTAGATTGCATCTTGAGGTCTGATACTAGAAGGTCAAGGTGGATGAAAAGCATGTGTCATTTGTAAAATAAGAGCCAGTTGGTTGCCAGTGCAAAGCAAAGATGACAACAGAGAGCATTATGGTATCTGACAGTTTTTTCACAAGAACCAATTTTACGAAGGAGTTTACACAGAAGTGGAATTGTGGAAAGTGTTTTTTTTTTTTTAAACCATGCAATTGAAAAGTCTTAAGGTGTCCAGTAGGACATCTAGTCCTCATTTTGAAGTCCTCAGATTAAAAAAAAAAATATGATAGAAGGGAGAACATAATGTTGTTTACAAATAACAAAAACGAAACTAACAAGAAAAGGCTGTGTCAGATTATTGGCCTCACTTTATATATTGTACTGGTAACTGAGATTCACGATACATGGTTGCTAGTAGAAATACCACTGAAATGTACCCATGCCTCTATGCATGATTCCTTCTACTTGAACAATTCATCTTCCTGTATTCCTTTATTTCCTCCACCCATCCATCCAAGACTCTTTTCTCATTTATTTCTCTTATCTATCCTGAAGCCTCCTGATTTCTGGAGCTATTTTCTCATTTATGTCACACTTACCAATGCCCTAATTAGTTCTCACTAAGAATACTGCAAAAATACTTCAAACTGTTAACCCTGCCTCCGGTTCTGCCTTTGTATAATCACCTTGTTCCATTACAAGAGTGATTACCTAAAATGCAAATTTAACTTGTCACATACCTGGGGATCACATTTTAATGGTACCCCGTATGTACATCAGTATTTGTCAGACTTTCTCATTCTTCATAAGAGAACATATTTATATCAATTACTTTACCTTATAAATTCACATAAATTAAGATGTTACTCTAGATTTATTAATCATGTCTTGCACTATGGGTACAATCTCTGCTGTTATATGACAAATTATTTCTGATTTCATTTTTTCTAGATTCTCTTTCAAGGCCAGTTCAGGTGGAGACTGGATAAAGAAAATGTGCTTTATATAATATATATATATATATAAAATGCAGTACTACCCATCTATAGAAAATGAGAAATTAGAGACATTTGTAACTAAATGGATGAACATTGAGGCGATACTCTTAAGTGAAATAGATAGGACACACGTGTGAATAGTGAATGGTTTCTCGGGTGTGAGAGACTGAGGACTAAGGACTAAAAGGTACAATAGATAAAGAAAAGGGGCAAAGGGGAAGGGGAAATGAAAGGGGTAGGGGCAAGGAAAGAAGGGAATGGAATTAATATGAGAAAATGAAAAAATGGAAACAAAATCTTGAGATAGGGAGGGTGGAGGGGTTGAAGGGAGGGCAGGGGAATGGGGAAAAACTAAGAACCAAGATAGATTATGTAAAGGTGCAAATTCCCATTGATGAACGTCATTATATTGTGTACCTTAATTGTACCAATAAAATTAATTAAAAAAAGATATTGCTCTGTGATAACAATCATATATGTTTTAACAACTGGCCATTTAAACCTACGCACTTTCTCCATGGATGTCTATATTTTCATGGACTCCTTCCCTCTTCTCTCTGTCATACATATTGAAATTCTGAGAAGTTGCTCCCAAATGGAATCAGCAGTCTAGTTTGTGAGATATCATTTGCATGCTGTTGCAGCTGTGACTGCTGATCTCAACATGTTTCAGAAAAATGAGGCTACAGGTAAGTGTAAGTTCTTCTACTTACACCTTATTCTGCTTTTAAAATTGTGAACTATAACTACTCACACAAGAAAATACTGAAGACAGATACATAGTTTAATGAATTACAGTAACAGTAATCTACCAGGCCAAGAAAGAGCATCTTTCTTGTACACCAGACACTCTTCAAGGGTCCTTTCTTTTGTCTTTATTCTTTGATTCAACATGATGGTTTTAATATTCACCCATGTATAATATGTAAATGTATTCCCTCTTCTCTTGATCTACAAAAGTTTGTTGTGTGAAAATATCGCAATGATTCATTCATTCCAAAGATCACAGACATTTAATTTGCTTCCTGTTTCTGTTCATTATAATTAATATTTCTAAGATTCATACACATCTACTGCTAAAAATGTGCACAAGTTTCTTTGAGATATTCCAGTGGAGGTGCTGGTTACAGAAAATGAATATTTTAATTTTGCTACATTATGTCAAACTGTTTTCTGAAGTGGTAGCACCACGTATGTGTGATAATTCCTGTTATTTCTTACACTCGGTATTGTAGGACTATTTAATTGTAACAAATATGGTTAGTGATTGTGTCATCTTATATTGGATTGACTTTGTATTTCCTAAACACCTAATGAGAGCAACCATCCCTTCATACATTCAATAGACAATTGAGTAGCTTGTCTTGTGGCATGACTGATCAAGTATTTAAAAAAGCTTTTTTTTTCCCGCTGGTATAGATTTTTGTCGTTGGATTTCCATTTGCAGGTATTTAATAAAATATTTTCTGAATTTTTTGCCAATTTTTTTCCTGTAAATATAGTTGACCACTTTTCTTTCTGAAAAATATTTCTAAATGATACTATAAAGCTATAAATCTTTTTTTGTTTGTTTGTTTTTTTGAGACAGGGTTTCACTATGTAGTTGAGATTGACCTGGAACTCACTATGTAGCCCTGGCTGGTCTGGAACTCACAGTGATCTTCCTGTCTCAGCCTCCCAAGTGCTGGGATTACAGGCATGCACCACCCCGCCCAGCTATAAATCTTAATTAAATGCAAACAACTTTTTCCTTTACAACAATGGTTTATCTTATCCTTTTTAAAAAGTTTCTCTGCTCTGAATTGTGAACTCTGATAATGAGGTATTAAAATTTCTAATATGTAGGTCTATAATATTCTTGGAATTAATTTATGAGAAGAGATACAATATTTATTTTCTCAAAATATATGCAAATGTCATAAGATTATGTATTGAAAGGTAATTTCTCCCTTTTGCTTAGTTGTAACATTTTTTACATAAGAAAAATGTTCATATATATACTTGGGTCTTTTTCTAAATATTCTGTTTTGTTCAAGTACTAATGACATGTGTATTTATTATTACCACATTATAATAAATCTTGATATAACGTAAAACATTCATTCTTACTTTGTTGTTGTTGTTGTTGTTTTTTTCTGACTGCCTTATTTTCCCTTGGAAATTTTAGAATAAACTTATGAAGTTACACAGAAAAACTAAACAAAAGTATTAGGTTATTTAAAATAATAGCACTAAATCTATCGATTAACTTGGAGAAATTGATCTCTATAATTTTTTTTGCTTTATCACCACACAGAACATTGTTTTATCTTTTAATTTTAAAATTATCGGTATTGGCATATGTTCATAATATATATATATATATATATAAAATATATGGTAATTACATTTAGGTTGGAGAGGGGAGAGGGGAGGGGAGAGAGAGGGAGAGAAAGAGAGAGAGAAGGAGGGAGGGAGAGATTATTGTATCTTGATCATTTTTACTCCTCCTACCCCAAATTTCTTTAATATTGAGTCTTCAAGTACATAATGTATCTTTCAATATATTTATAACTTTTAAAACATTTTTTTCAACAGTGGTTTTTACAAATGGCTTCTTTTTGCTTTTTAAACTTTATCACTTTTTAAATTTATTTGAGGTATCTGGTGTAGTTGGTATTTTGTCTGTAATTGTTACATAAAAATGCAAGTTATAGCTGTTTATTGATTTTTGTCTCCAGTAACTTTGCTAGTCTCATTAATTCTCATGACTTATCTGTAGTTTTCTTCATATTATTGGAGAATGATGACAGTTTTTGCTTTCATTCTGATTATTTAATGATCTTCTGCTTGATTTTTTTATATACGGAAAATGTAGGTGATTTATATTTTTTCTCTGATAAGTTTATTATACAAAATCCTATGGATTTCTTTTATTCTTTGTTACTACTTTGATTCTTGGACTTTTGCAGGCCTAATTTTTTAATGTACTGGTAATTATAATTGAATTTATTTTCACTATGCTTAGAAGTTTATGTTTAAGGTAAATTCACCTATGGTAGATTAGCTACTCCATCTGTTGGAAGGCATTACCAACTTGACATCATCTTGACCTAAATTTAACTTGGCATTTCATCATCATGCAATTTGAAATAGGGCTGGAATTCTATGCAAGGGCATCATGAATTCTGGTTTACTTTTACCCTCAGCCTGTAGCCTCCTGTATGTAGTCCAGATTAGCAGGGAAGCCCCACTGCCTGCTCTGGGATTCAATGTCTGTCTTTGTTGCCTAACAATGCATCAACATATAGGTCCTGAGTTTTCAATATCAACCAACTATCCTACAATGAAAGGTGGTTTCTGCGCTTGTGTCTTTCTAGGTTCCTGTTTACTTTTTAGTCTTGGCCTGATAATTAATCCTTACTCTCTATTACCTTTGCAATGTTTTAGAAAGTGTATGTGGGGTATATACCTATAAATTCATATCTATCTCCCCATACCTATCTATCTATCCAACTATCTATCTATTGTGAAATAGTGAAGATTTTTTTTACTAGATGCAAGAAATAGAACACACATACACAAAAGTGGCTTAATCAAATCATATTTCTTAAACATATTTTCATTGAGCATGTTTTAGATGTATTTACTGTAAATAACATACAAAAATGAAAGAAAATTTTAATAATTTTAATAATAATAATCCAATCTACAAATTGGATGCAGGATTGTCATTGTTGTTTTTCCTTTTAATATCACTAATAGATATTTATTATTCTCTACATCCAACTTTGGAATTCAGAATTAAAAAGATCATCTGGTTACTGGATTAAAACAAAACAGCATATTTTCCAGAAAATATACCGGTAAAATAGAAAAATAAATGGTAAAATAATGAAAACATGCAACATTGAACATTATAACTCAAGCATTTGTTAAAACCTGATGAAACTTTTATTTGAGAAGTGTAGTTAGTGCCTTACTCATGCTTTTTCTTAGGAAACTAGGAAACTCTTCCAATCTGAAAAAAGGTAGAAAATTTAAATTTCTCTTCAACTGTATGGTTCAAGCAATAGCTTTGCATCAATGGGAAACTGAGGAACTCTTCCCTTTCTTTAGAGTTGCTGCTTTTGGCTGACTACCCAAGAGTTCCTACATTCATGCCTAGACTAAAACTTTGAGCCAGTTTCAGATCTATTTACTGTGAATGGCGTACTGAAAAGGAACAGAGATTCTTGAAATGTGACATTGAATCCTGGAAAATTAATTCTTCCAAGTAAAATGCTCTGACTAGATGCAAAGGAAGTCAGAAAATCTAGATGATATGCAATGCTGAGCATCGCAGCTTTTTCTGGATTTCATTACTTTAGTATGGGAGAGAATCAGATCCTCTTTAAAAAAGATCCATTTTCACCACAGCAGAACCACACAAGATGTATGTTTTGTACACAGTGAAAATGATGAGGTTTTCTATATACTTATACTAACCCTCCACTTATTCTTTCATTCATGAAATACTTACTGAACACATACTACACATGACAATAGTCTAAACTATACTATATAGAAATAAACAAAAAGACTACATTCTTATCCTCTAAGGAGCTTGCAATTAATGAAGGAAATAGATGAATAGGCAAGAGCATTCAAACCATCACTTGGAAGTCTTTGTAAATTTTAAAGACCACAGTGCTTTTCTTTGCTAGGGCTGCTATTCTGGTAAGGACATTACTCACCGTGTATTCTGAGCAGAATTACAAAGTTGCCCTCAGTCCATTGCATGCTTATCCAATAATAACAGTCAAAAACGAAAAATCAGTACCTAAGATGTTCCGCAATTGAAGTTTGTCGCTCACATCTCTTTCCTTAATATTTTGTGACTAGTGCCATACTGTGTCTGGCACCCGTGTCATTGTCATGCATTGTTCGGCACTGTACATATAACATCTTACACATTGTTATCCCTTGTTAGATTTCAGTAAGTTTCACGTAGACAGGCCACTGAAGCCACTTATACAATGTTAGCCATATTTGCTTCTTCAGTCTTACTTAAATATTGTTTGATGAATTGATACATTTTAATAAAATAGAAATTTTGTTAAGCTTCCATTCCTTTTTTACCTCTTTATTCCTCTTCTGATTCCTCTTCATATTTCTGAGTCTGTTTAAAACATGTGACAGAATATAATTTATCATCAATTGCCAAAATGTCTTCAAAACAGTTTTATCCACTTATCTAGGGCATACTTATGAATGGCCTTTCATCTGATTTAAGCAGCTATTCTTTCAAGGGAAGATGACATTGCAATCATAACCATACATCTGGCCAGACACAGAGAGTCCACTGTTTTCCAAAGGCAAGGAAGAGCCTTTCAAGTTGTTTTGCAAAACCTTTAAAGGAAGTTTTGAACTTAGCTTGGCCAACAGGGGTTATATGAGGAAGAAAATTCATCAAAATTTTTCTGAGTTCCATCTCTAGTCTTTCATGTTTTTATTCATAAGCAACATCTTAATTTCATAAGTGTTCAATAGATAAAATTTGACAAATCCTGGAAAGTACACAAAACAACCCACTATATAGTGATCATTGCTGACATGTTAATTTGTAAGCGGTCTTTAAATTTTGACATTTGAGAGATTTTCAAAATTTTATTATAAAAATCCTGTAACACTAAAAATTTCTTAACGATTAATTTTTAAGAGTGAAGAGAGGTTTGCCTAATTGATATATTGAAAAATTAAAAACATACTACTTGGAAAGTTAGACTGGCAAAAGGCAAGTTTCCCATGGTTCCCTCGTGGAAGACCTGCATTGGTCCCTCCTCTGTGCTCGTCAGCGTCCCTGGGTCTGTGACTCTTCTTGCTGCCTCATCCTTCTCTTGGGCACAGCTGTGGTGGCAATCTCTTCTGTTTTCTCTCTCAATATGACCACATATACTTTAAGATATGCAGACACTAGAAAAAATGATTAGCTATTCATTTCTTTTTTTTTTTAAACTTCTTTTTTTTTTTTGTGGTACCAGGTATTGAACTTGGGTCCTTGAGCTTGCGAGGTAGGCCCCGGAACCACTGAGCTAAATCCCCAGCTAGCTATTCATTTCTTTTTAGCCTCAATAAAATCTTTTTCAAAAATTTCGATTATGTAATCTCAATTGAGTCCCATCAACAAGAGGAGTCAAATTCACGTCTTCACCTGGTCATGTTGCATGACACAGGACATAAATGAGCAGGGGGAGATGAGAAGCCGTTGCTTCCTCCTCCTGAGGAAATATATCAGGAAATCAGAAGAGGAAAGAGAAGAGCCCTTGGCTTTTGATCTTAAATACCTTGAATGGATGTGTCCATCTTTCGAAGGACGCCAGGAAAGAGGAGGCTGGCTTCTGTGGCCCGGGTTCCACCAACTCGTACCATTCTTTAGCGACTGAACAGATTTTCTCCATTTGCTATATGCTCTAAGGAAAATTTTTAGATTTTTAAGTGCTAGTTATCTTTAGGAATGGTTTCACATAGGACAAGGTTTACTGATCTCCTCGTAGTGTCATTTTGGAAGTAGTCCCCATTTTTTAAAAAGCCCCTATGCTTTGGGGTGGCACTTAGGCAGCTGAGAATCCAAAACAGCTATTATTATTGTTGGTATCATGATAATTACTACTCTATTTCACTAACCATATCTGTTATGCCTCTGAGTACAATAAAAATATTTGTATCTGCATATGTATATATGTTTATACACACACACACACACACACACACACACATATATATATCTTATATAGTGACAATAAGACACTCACCATATACCTCTATACTTAGGAATTCAGTTAGTTATTCCAAAGGAGCTCATGGAATTTTGGAAGAACAGAGATGAAGTGAACTAATTTTATTAAACACATTGTACAGAACAAGAACTTTGTATGTATTATCTTTTTATTTTTCCAAAAGCAGTGAGGTAAGGATCATATTCTCAATTAATTTGTACAGAAAATAAATCTCAGAGAAGTTGAATAATTTGTCCATAGCTAGCCCTATAACACATTAAAATTAAAGTTGGCATTCTTCTAATCAGGATTTGAATTATTTGAGTCTATGAATTTCTTACAATTTAGTGGAGATAAATTAACAGACAAGATTGCATGCAAATGTATGAAAGATTGGTATACAATGTAAATGTATAAAGTTTACAGGAATTTCAATACAGAAAAGCCCTTTGAATGTAAAATATTATGGAAAGTAACAAAGAGAAAAGGATTTGGATTCAATATTAATCAGACAATAATGGGTTGGGAGACAGATTCATTCGTGAAAGCCAAGACTTTGAAAGGAAAAGGCATGAGGGCTGAGTATGCACTTGTTTGCAACGGTTAGTAGGACATGTTTGGGCAGAATTCATATTTACCAGTGAGAGGTGTATGGTAAACATCCGGGTTTATGAAATAGTCCTCAGAGATTAAAAATAATAGATTCAATAAACTCATCAATACAGGGCTCCTTGCTTGAATGTGGGATGTGAACTTCATCAGAGGGTAAACAGGAGATTAAGACCAGAGAGGTGGCTGCACGGAAACAGAATGACAAGTAGATGTTGTGAAACTAGATTCACTGTGACTGTTCACTTACGAGCTTAAATTTATATTGTCTGACTAGAATATGTTGAACCATTTTAATAAAAAATAGCTGTGCATATAGTAAGATAAAATTAAAGTTCATAGGACAGAAACATTTCTATAATAAAAATGTGTTGCTTTTGAAGAAATCCTGTTCATTTCTGGATGTATCTAATTCTATCTTTATCTCCCTTGTTTCACATTTATCCTGTTACCCATCGTTAAATGAACCAGCCACCTGGTAGTGTTATTAAATGATAGACCTTCAGCATTGGAGGGCAGCCACAGTTGTTCAATTTTAAATTTTCTCTTCTAAATGCTGAATCTCTTTGTCTCATCAACTTTGTCTCACTGTATCAACTGTTTCTCTAGAATCCTTCAGAATATCAGAATTTTTCAAAAATGTGTACTTTCAAATAAACCTTTCGTGTCTTGATCTGAAATATATTGTGCATTTTCAAAATCAGTGTCATGCATTATTGTCAAACCAGTGGATATTAGAAAGATAATTTGGCCACATATTAGCTATCTTCCTTTAAAAAAAGCAATTAATCTTTCTTTTCTTTTTTTTTTTTTTTGAGGAGCCTGAAATTAATGCATTTAATGTTCACCAAGTAGAATGTTGTAGGAGCCAGGAGGTGGATAAAGTCATGATAATATCACGTGAATTTTCTTTTAGGAGAAACCCAAAACATAAATAAAAAGCAAAATAAAAGAGATAATAGACAGAGATGTTTTTCAAAAGGAGCGTGGGACAAGAGGTGCAGAGAGGGAGGAAGAAAGGAAAGCGGAAAAGGATAACAAAGAGAACTGAAGAAAAATAGAGCTTTTACAAATAGGAAGGGGAATAAGAGCTAGAGGGATCAGAGAGGAATGGGAGGAAAGGGGACAAAGAGAGAATCGCGGTATGTTTTGTACATGTACAATCTCCGCAATAAATGTAATTGCTAAGTATTTCAAATACAAGACATTGTAATGTTATTACTTGGATTTGCATTGCAAAGACATGTCAAGCACATTTTAAACTGCTGTGTTGCCAGATGTGGTGGTGCACACCTGTAATCCCAGCACTCAGGAGGCTGAGGCAGGAGATGCTGTGAGTTCAAGACCAGCCTGGGCTACATAGTGAGTTCCAGGTCAGTGTCAACTACATGGTGAGAGCAATTGATCTTTCTAAACTAATTTTTTCTAATCTTTAAACTGTGGACATCACTATGTAGTAATAATAATTGAAAGGCCTAGTACACGTATCTCAGAAAGTACTCTTACTGTTAATACTATAGTATATTTTAACCTTATTAGTGTATTAAACATTCTTATTTAGTATTGGCTCTATGTCTACATAAACCCCAGAATTTTCCATGTGAATTTCACTAAGTCAGATTTCTCACATCTTTTGTAATTTATTTTTAATTTCTGAAAAACAGGAACTTACAAGTTTTTTTTTTTATTCCAATTTGGTTTTGATAGTTAAACTCACATTCACAATGTATCTAAACTTGTATGATATTGAGCTATCATTTTCTCAGTTGGCTATCCCTGAAACTGTTATGAACTCTTCAGCTCTCTTTCATTCTGTGCACAATTATATTATGTCAAATAGTAGAACAAAATGGGCACCGGAGATTCATGACCAATAAAAGTAGAATGAAAACAAATACCATCTGATAAATGTTATCAATGTATTATTTATTCAACAAACACTAATTGAGCTCTTTACTGTGCACCTTGAACTGTTAAAGAACCCTAAACTATGTCATTTAGGCTTCACCCTATTAGGTAGAAACTATTAAACCTGCTTTAAAAATTTAAACATGAGTATACTGGAATCTAAAAGTCTCTCTCTCTCTCCCTCTGTCTGTCTGTCTGTCTCTCTCTCTCTCTCTCTGGAAATCTCAAGAGAAGGGGTTAAACCTCATACCTGTTTTAAATGTTTCTCAGTTTGTTTCAATTTTGTTTTTTATTCTAAATAACACTTTCATGTGTCACTATGATAGCATCATCAGCTACATTGTTTCTGTTTGGAAAGACAGAAAAAATAAATACTTACAGAACCCGATGACAATCATCTCTGTGTTTTCAAACCAAAGCTAATAAGACAGCATTTCTAGACACAAGTGACTTCCTTAGGTTATATGAATCTTTTTCCTTTAGTATCATTATTCAAACAGCTGTTTATCTATATAAAGCATTATATAACAATTGTCCTGTTTATAGTCATTTTGCTTTCTGCAGTTTCAGTTACCTCAAAATCAACCATGGTCCAAAAATATTAAGCAGAAATTCCAGAAATAAACAATTTCTAAGCTTTAAATTTCATGCCATTTGTAGTAATATGATGAAATTTCATGCTGTCCAGCTCCGTCTTGCTTAGAATGTCTATCATGTCTTCTCTTTATCCAGTGTATACACGCTGCATAAACTATTCACCTTTACCCAGTGTATGCACTCTATATAAACTATTCAGTAGCCTTCTCTGATAATGGATTGATTCTCAAAGTAATCCAGTGCCTATGTTCAAGTGATGCTACAACACAATACTTCCATCGCTATTCTTACTTCACTCATCTCAAGAAAACATGAAGAAGAATTGAGTTCTGTCTAATAAGATACTCTGAGAGGGATAGAGAGACAGGAGACAGACAGGGAGAGACAGAGAGACAGAGACCACATCCAGGTAACTTTTATTAATGCGCAGTATATTGTTTCAATTGTCGCATTTGATTATTAATTATTCTTGTTAATCTATCCCTGTGCTCAATTTGCAAATTAAATTTTAGCATAGTGTATAAATGTAAGAAAGAACACATATAGAGAAGCTTTGGTATAATCTATGCTTTCAGGCAACCACTGGGGGGTCTTAGAACATATAGTCCATGTACTATTATTTGTTCTTCTTCTTATCCATAATTATATTGCAAAAGAATATCAGATGTTTTATTTAAATCTAGAAACATTTAAACTTATGCAGTATTCCCTTCATCCACAGCTTAGATACATTTTTAGAGAAGAAAAGAAAGGATAGTAATGTTAGATTACTCTTTAAATAATTCTGCGGAGAATACAAGCTCTCATTATTTGTGTTTCTAAGATACACAGACCATCTGTTCACATTTTAGAGATTCTTTCAGAAGCATTCATTTGTAGGTTGATATTCTTATTTTCAGAATATATGTTATTTTGTGCTGCTTTGAATATCGCGAACTAGATGATCACTGCTAGTAAACATCCCTCAAGGCCCAAGAGGAGCACTTTTGGAAGCTCCTTTAATCTTGAAGGCCTATTAGGCCTCCACTTCTGAAACTGTTTCTAAGATGCTTAAGATGAAAGAGCCTTAATGACTTGAAGTAGTAGTTCACAAAATGATACCTCAGTGATCCAGCGATCCTATACTTTCAGGCAAGGCAGAACCTACTTACCAGCTCTCTGTGTAGGAGTCAAGTTCCATGATTTGTAGGCCATGTTATGTTGTTCACTAATTGTGTGCTGTGGGTTGATCATTAGCTTTTCTCTAGGTCTCAGTCTCTGCATTTAGAAAGTAGGAAGATTGGATCACATTATTCCTAAAAGTTCTCTCCTGCTCCAAAAGAGTATAATTCACAAAAAGAGACTCAGCCTTATATATATGCATGTGTATAACAGTAAATTGTCATAATCTTTAGGGCAATATTCTTACATTTATTGTTTGAGACAAACCATCTCAGTATCTATCTCAAAATCATCTAAGAACACACGATCCATGTCTTGCTTATCTAAAGTTATTTTTTGTTGGAATCTTACTTTTGGAAGATTGGTAAAATAACTATTCCTAGAAAACACTTGCATATGCATGTGTATAACAGTAAATTGTCATAATCTTTAGGGCAATATTCTTACATTTATTGTTTGAGACAAACCATCTCAGTATCTATCTCAAAATCATCTAAGAACACACGATCCATGTCTTGCTTATCTAAAGTTATTTTTTGTTGGAATCTTACTTTTGGAAGATTGGTAAAATAACTATTCCTAGAAAACACTTGCATAGAATCTTAAAAAAAAACATTTAAAAAAATCACAGGTTACTTGATTATATTATCACTGGTCAAAAATTTAAAAGCGTCAAAGGCAAGAGAGATTTGAGACCCATGGGACAGGTGTAAGTATTTAAGTCTAAAGGAGTTAAGAACTAAGAGTTAAATTTTATCCTAGGTTATAACTTGAACTTTCTAGGTTTTGAGGACCTCAGGTAGAAATTCTGAAGAGATTGGCCACACTAAATTTCACATATAACACAATTTTTCCTGAAACTCTATTCAAAATTTGCTTGTGATAGAGCTTAAATCATTCTATGTATCAGTAATCAGAGGGCTCCATTTTTAACCACCTATGCCAAGTGTACAATGCATTGGTTTATATAGCTGCTGAGGTGCAACTTTCTTTTCTGCAATGCCACCCAGTAATGCCAGTTCTGCCTACAAACACTCAGGAAGCATTAATGGCACCATTGTGAGTTCCATAGTTAGCTACAGGTATTTTGCAGCAAAGCTAGACTTGGTATCTCTTTCTACAATCTTCATCATCAGGCTAGGGCTTCTGAGGGTAGGGTCAAGATGGTCCCTGCAGAGACTGACTTCCAGAAGCTTCTCTCCTGATGTCTCACAGGTAACTCACACTATACTTTCAGACTCCATAGATTGCAAAATGTACAAAAACATGATGATAATGCCAGATGTGCAAGTAGTGTCTATGGTGTGTTTAAAATTAGAAATCACTCAGGCAGTATTTACAGGGGAAGCAGCACAATGGCCCCATTCTTCAAATTATTTCCATTTGTAGATTACAGCTGTCATTGTCAATGTTCTTGTTTTTACTACACAAGGATAACAAGCTAAAAGTATTTTGTATCCATCACAGGTAAGAATTTAACATGGAATTCCCATTATATAGTTCTCTGGAAAAAGAGGATAAATACTACACTCCTTGCGACCCTAGTTTCAAAGAACCATGTATCTTTTAAAAATGAATGAAATAAAAAATAATTCCTTACTAACTTATAATTTTGAATTAAAATGTAAAATAAGATGCCATATAAGATGAATATAATTTCTGCAGCAGAGTTGCAGAAAAAAAACACATAACTTTGGATGAAATCTCGGATTCAGTGTGAGCTTTTATACCAACTGAGTGCACTAATAAGAGAACTGTGAAAAGAATGCCAGTAAGATGGTCTTGTTTTCATGCCAAACAAGAGTGTGCACAGTAATGACAGAGTCATTTGATTCCTAAGAGTAGAAAACACAAGAAAAGTACGAACTAACCAAATCTAACGTCTTGACAATCTACATCTACCTCACAGTAGCTTAGCTTCCATTGTAATAAATGTTATCAACCATTACATTTGCAGGTTTTGAGCTAATTCTGTAATGGTCTTGGCTATGACACAGTTTAAGGGAAATTATGGAGGAGAATCTGTCGGTGCAAATCTTGAGTAGGAGGAGCAAATGTTTCTAGCACACTGTGTGCTTCCACCTCCATCTGGTGAGAAAAGCCAGGGAGGGCGACGAAACATGACTGAGGAACATTCGAGAGGGAGACACCGCGGAGGGCATGTCTATTCACATTGTTATTTTGTTATAATGCCTGTTAAAAAGGACATTGGGCTGAACAGACTACAGTTTTATTTTTCCTCAAATGAATTTTAGAAGCACTCTCTTCACTAGACGAAAGGTTGCTTCCATTTTAAAATTTTTGACCATAAACTTTTCTATGAAATCCTAAAGTCAGATGACCACCTTTTGGTAACCAGAGTGGAGATATTTGCATCATTTATCTTGCACTGTTTAATTCGATCAGAATGTTTATGTATATAACAGTTTAATATAAGATCATTGATACAATAACAAAAATAATGGAAAACACAGGAAATCATAAAAGGACCTAATTTTATTGCCAGAAAATTAATTCTTAACCATTTTGATAATCATCTTTCCAATGTCACCTATATTTACATATCTAAATTATATGTCCGTTTCATTCAAAACTATTATTTACATATTACTTTGGAGCTTGCTTTATACATTTAGTAAAATTGCATGGACATTTCTGTGTGGCTATGAATATTTAGCTGCAGCTTTTATATCATTTTATATCAATTATGTTTGTATGTTAGCTTTGTAATCAGATTCTAACTTGATGTCCATCCAGTTAAGTTTCAAAAATGCAAAATTTTTGTTTGGTGGTTGTGTGTCCTTCTTCCTCAAGATAGCATAAAAGAGATATAACTTCATGAGGGCCCCTGCAGGTACATCAGACCCAAGGTACCTGATACACCCACAGGTCTCCTTCCTTCCTGTGTACCTGCTGGCTCATGGATGGGCAGCATGTGGCAAAGCCTTCAGCAGGTGCTGTTTCTTGGCACAGGATCCAGAGTGCTTGGGCTACATCCAGAAGCAGAGGGCATACAACTTTTAAAGAAAATATTTCTCATGTCAGGGCCATTAGAAACTAGGCAGCAACAGCCAGAAGTGAATGAAAAAGTACCAGCCAGTCTGATTAAGCAGGGTTTTGAAAAAAATCTGATATCTTCATTTCTTGAAATCTTCTACTATCACCTGAATGCTTGTATCACATTTATATGACAAAACTGACCTTTCATTTTTTTTTTAGCTCAGAGACTTTTAATAGAGAGATAAGAAAACTGAAATTTAAGAAATTGTACAAGTGGAAAAATATCTTTAGTATAGCTATTGTCTTCACATAACTTTTGATATAATATATTGTATGTAAAGATATGTTCTCCACAGTAAAAATCTGTAATCACGGGAATGGGAAATGAATTAAACACTAATATTGTTTCTATAAACTTTTATCTCCTGTTAGAAAATAAGAATTATCAAGGCATTTTGAAATTGTTTGGAAATTCAGGAATGTGTGGCAGGATAAGTTAATGGTAGATAAAAATCTCTTTTTAATAGATTTCAGATGCTGGCAACATATAAATATGTATCAAGCCAAAACCATTATAATTTTGGACCCCAGATGGAAGCTGTTTATGAACAGCTATGGAACATCCAATTTATTTATAGTACAGAAATCACTAACACTTGAAAAACAAAAAAGCAATTACTGTATTTCCAACCGTGTAATGACCATGTTAGACAGAAGAATCACACATTTAACTTCATCATTCTTAAATCAAAAGCTGGACTGTGGAGATTATGATTATACTTGGAAAATCAGAGAAAAATAGCACTTTCAGAATTGTAACACACACAAAAAAACAATTAAGCTTCTGCAATTATTCCCCCACAATAGAGTTCCATTTTGGAGGTGATAAAAAAGAAAAAAATGTCATCAGAAAAATAGTAGAATAAAATTAATTGGATCACAATATTAGATGACAGAACATTCTTCCCAGTTTATCTGTTTTTCAATGGTGGATATCTTTTAATATCCCTTTTCACTTCTAATTTTTCTCTTTTTAAATAATAATAATCCAAGACTTTAAAGTATAGCTTTACTTTGTATTTATACGTCCTAGATACTATAAGATGTCCTAACATGCTTTTTCTCTTTTCTATCCTGTTTCTCGTCCGGTATCTCTCCCTGAGTCTGGATAAATAGAATTATTGCAAAGAAGCTCTGAAGAATAGCTTTCAGCTACAAAGGAGGAAGACATTTCTAGATCTGAGTGTTATCTAAAACTGACAAGAACCTGTTTGGTTGTAGCGCCCTATAATGTTTGAAAGGATGTACAAGAAGAGAGTTCAGCATTGCTTCTCTGAAAAGGTGTAAAGAATTCTGACGTTGAATAAGAGGTTGCACTAAGTAACCTCTACACTGTTTTTTTCCAGCACCAAAATCTGTTTCTCTACCTGTTTCCCGACTAGCACCTCATGAGGCTATACTACAAGGCACCGATCGGACAGTGAGTGATCGTTCGTTTTGTTCCTTTCATCTGTTTAGGAGAGTGGGAAAAATGTCTCCAAGACCACTGAACAACTCCTTCATTACGTTCGTGTCAGAGCAGTTCTTTTTCGGTTTTACTTTTCCATTTCACTTCATCATCAATCCCCTTTCTTCTTTCCCTTCCTTTGTTTAGTTTGTCTTATTACATATCCATGCTCTGCTTACTTCTTGGCTGTTCTTGCTCTCTGCTTCTCATCTTCTTCCTCACCCCATTCTTCCCCCTTCCTTTTGCCGCACTGGCTCAGAGAAAGCTTCTGGAGGCCCTGCTATTCAGTCCCGTGGCTCAGAAGCAATTAGTCACTGGAGAAGGAAAGGAGATACTCTTGGTGTCGTTTGGCACAGATGACCTCTTGAGGTTCCCTCCCTCTTTGCCCCTCCTTACAGTCCCCTACTTCATTAACTGTTAATGATATCACACTGGAGGTCTACTAAAGTAACTGGGGCTGGCACTTTGCAAAGGCAAAAGAAGCTGCAGGTTCTGTAGTAGGTAAGAAACATCTCTTCCTTCTTTCTGTTGCTTGCTCTTCTGTGGTCCCTCTCCTTCGAGCTTGCCATGGACAGAAAAAAACAAAAAACAAAAAACAAAAAACCAACATGTGCATGTCAATAGAGTTACTGTCCAGAGAGAAGCTTCACTTCCTTGGAGCTGTAAATTTTCTGAAGTTTATCAGGAGGTGAATAAGCCTCTCTGGCAGCAGGAGAAAAGGCCAGCCCCTGTTCATCAGGAGGGGCAAACGTGCAGCCAAGGTTCTCGGCACTAATGCCTCAGTGCCTCTGAGTGAAAGAAATAAAATCCACTTGGTGTAGGGGCCTTTGCTTCCAGACGTTGCTTGGTCACCCCACATTCTGATGAACTGTGTCTGTGGCTGCCTTTGTTATTGGTTTGATGCTGCCCAGAATAAGGGTTCTGTAGTTTCTGAACTTCAGTGTGACAGTGAGAAGTCCTCCAGAATAGCTGACTGCTTAAGTGTTACCGCTTAATTATGTGCCACATGGAATTTCAGAGCAGTTCTATTTATAGTGGTACTTTATTTTTAAAAAGCTTATATTTCAGAGTGGGAGGCAATGCATATCATTTTAGGCCCTGTAATGAACCTTAAAATGCTACTCAACCGAGCTGTAAAATTGGCTAGCACCTCAAATGGGTCAAGTTTAGATCAAAGAGTATATTAATGGCATAAAAGCGAGGCAGAGTTTGAAATTTTGAGGCTTCTTTTGGTGCCTGTTTTATGTCTGCAAGCATGATGTGGTGTGTGTAGGGTTTTGTGTGTATTTGTGTGTGTTGCAGTGTTTATTTATTAGTAGTAAAGCTAGAGAAAAAATTAAAGGATTTTCAGGACATCCAATAGGAAATCAGACTTTATATAAATATCCAACAAGGTCAGATGAAGTCAGATGCATATTCAGGGTAAATTCCAAATGGAGGAGACAATAATGAGATGTAAAGTGTGTGAGAGAGAGAGCAGGAGGAGGTGCACTCAGAGAGCTGAAGATAGAGGGGGATCTCTCAGTGGTCAGTCACAAAATAGTATCCAAGGGACAGAATAGAGCCTGAGCAGCGCGCGCGTGTGTGTGTGTGTGTGTGTGTGTGTGTGTGTGTGCATAATGTCTGTGTGTCTGTGCACATGACTGTGTTGGGAGAAATGGAGACAGCTTATTGGAGGCTCTTTCTTTTGTAGGCAAAATGACTCCTACCCTTCCTGTTTTGGGTACGGCATAAAGGTTAAAAGGGGATCCATTGTTCTTTTTCTATTTTACTAAGGGAAGACAAGAGTAGTTGAGACTGGTAAGGAATTCGGGGGGATATGGGCATATCCAAAAGTACATGGACTTGTTCTCTAGGTGAGTATAGCTCTTCCCGGCCTAATGAAATGCGATTGTTTCACTTTCCCCTCGCCCATCCCCAATCAGGCCACACTCTTCCCATAGAAATTGATGTCCATCCCTATAACAGTTCTGCTAGCAATGCAGAGGTTGTGCACAGCTGGAGAGGCGCAGCATCCACCTAACCACTGATTTCAGAGTTAGCTATCTGGGGAGAGCTGCAATTGGAAGTGAAAACTGAGCCCATGCTCAGAAACAGGATGATCGCTTGATGAACTATTTTTATTTCCTGGACCTGATTTTTGCGTTGAGGAGAGATTATGACCATGTTCCTCACCTTTTCTGAGCTGTTCAACTTTTTATTTATGTCCTACGTATTTGCGCTGCTACAGCTTTAATACTACAACTACTTGCGGGCACAACTGCATTTTCCAACCAAGTTTTAAGTGCAGTTCCTACTTCTCCCCACATTTCCACGCTGTTTTGCCATTAATCTCAGTCAAGGCCCTCACGTTGAGGTATGCCAAAGCAAACACCAAAGTGTCAGTTAAAAAATCTTTTCCAGCCAAGCAATACTCAAGAGATTAAATATATATTCAATATATATACTACATGCAATTTATGAAGGATATAATAAAAAGGCTGAATTTAATCCAAGGGTTCAGAGGAACATATCACATTTTGGATTAAAAATTTAACATTTTGGTTATGACATCAAGTCTACAGTAGTACTCTGAAAAGATTAACTTGTGTCTTATGAATTATTATTATGTAGCTCCCTATTATTGAAGTTTTTAAACTGATAAAATTCATCTGAATAGTTTATCAATTAGATTGTTATTGTCAGTATCACTATGGCACTAAATAATTTAGTAAGAATAATTACTAGTCACAGTAGTGTAGCATTTTATTGGTTTAAGGATTTTAAATTCTGTGAGAGCAGAGAACATGCTGAACTGGGGCTTAGTAAGCATGCACAGAATGCTAAATGTTTTCACATGTATATTCTCACAGATACTCTCTCACCGTCTCATGTCTAAATCCTATCATGCCTGGTATGACAGCTGGTACATAGGTCGCAAGGCACATATTCTTGCGTAAATAATTGGTACTGCATGTTTATATCTGCTTAATGAATTCTGAATACAAATGTATGGGCTGACCATCACCTGACTTATTACAACCCTTGGAAAGAGCAGACATCAACTGCACTAGAATAAACAGACATAAAGCCAAATACTTTACATTCAACATATGTGACTATAGTTTGGGATACATTTGGGAATTTGTCATTGTCAACTCTTTGAAAGTCTGTAGAAAGGTAGCATTTTATTGTATTACTGATATGTTTATGGAAGACCCCTGTTGTTCCTAAAGTTTCCTGCAGGGCTTGCTGTGTGAGAAAGCTCTCCAAGCCCTTGTATCTTTAGCAGCAAACCTGAGAAATCGGAGTACCTTTCTCAGATGTAATTGTGAAGAAGACACTGAAAGCCTTTCATACTAGAGATGTAGTATGTAGAATATGGGTTACTATTATTACCCCTGAAACTGAAGTTACGATAGATCATCTATCTTTAAAAAAATGGTCTGAAATCAAATAAGCACATTAGAAGGAAACATTTTGAGGACAGACTTTTCCCATTCCACAACTAAACTATTATTAAAATGTCCTTCTTAAGGATTTTAGAGTATTTTTCAAATGACTAAAAATGAAGGCTGCTTTTTCCATAGAGTTTCATAGCATTGGCACAAATGGCAAAATGATTACTGCTTCATGCTTGTTGATTGAGTGTAATAAGCTGCTTCTTCGGTATCAACTCTCTGTGTCACATGGCCATCAGAGTTATAAATAAAGCCCATATGTCAAAAAAGTTATCTGTTTCCTTAGCATCACTTGTGCTATTTAAAGAGTTGCTAACGACAAAAGTTGTCGCCTAGAACATAAATCTTTGTAATTGGAACTTTTGAAATAGTAAGGTAGCTAAATAAGAAATAAAGTACAATCAGATAATTTCAATATGGCAGTTGTGTTTCCTCTAAGGCCTTTCATATGGAAAATCACAGTCTAACAATATCTATAAGAAACATGTACATGGGATCCAACTGGGTAAAAGAGATTTTTTTAGCAGCCCCCAATTCTGTTCATGAATAGATTTCAATTTGCCACAAGCACAAACAGCAGACACTGCTTTAATAAGATGATATTTGCCTAGGTAATTTCCGAAGTCTGACTATCCTTCCAACTTAGAGAAGCAGACATGTGACATGTGCCATAAATTGTTCGAGTGATGCCTCATCATCCTCACTGATTCTGAGCACATCCCCAGTTCTTTCGCTATAAAATCTTTGGAAGAAGCATATAAACAGTCAGAGTCAGCTCTGTTCCACTTAGCCAAGGTCACCAGGGCAAGAAGGAGCAACAGTGTCTGCTGGTAGCTGTCCTCTATGGTGTCCTTTTCCTTGTCAGACCTGCCACGGAGAGGGTGACTTTCATTCTCTCTGCTGACACCCCTCAGATCCATGGTTAACAATCACACCTCTGTTTAAGAGGGAAAAAACTATGACACGAATAAGGCCTAATGGGCAATGAGGTCAAATATCAGAAAAACATTCCTTCAACAGAGAGTTTGCCACCTCTGCTACTGGTGCTTTCTAAAAGTGTCGTGAGAAGGGCTGAGACCAATTAGTCTCTCGGAGTCTCAGAAGCAGGGCCTCAGTTTTCCCTTTCGGTGGCTTTCGGACATCAGCACAATCTTAACTAACTTTATGGCATATAAAAATTACTTTGCAATTGAATGAAGATTCTTTGTGCACAAATTATATAAAAATGGGCCAATTTTCAGTTGATCATATTACTGGAATTAATGTTACTATGTAAATTTGACTCTTTTTTTTTTTCTTGAACGTTACCCTGTTGAGTAATATCTGCCTCTGCTTTTTCCTCTCTTTGGGACACTTTCTGAATTACTTCCAGGCCTAACTCTCAGTTCAAGCAAATGATGTATCTCATAACCCATACCTGATGCCTATAAATTAACTATTTAATTATATTTGGATTCTTTTGATTAGTCTATTTGTGAGAATAAACCTAGTTGCCAACTGAATTAAGAGCATATATCACTTTGGCCTTGCCCTATCTTGCTTGTTACCCGATACTACATTAGATCCGTTGCTCAGTTACAGTGTTTAACCCAGCCCAAGTGATAATAGAAGGTGTATGTATCATAAGGCAAGATCAAGTTACTTCACCTCATCTACAAACTGCTTTGGCTATTGCCACTATTGGTTCTTGATTTTTCACGGATCAAGTGAAGGTGAATGATGGTTGTATCTGAATTACAATGTGAATTGCACTGTGCAAATCTCCAAGTAATCAGAAGATGCTGCTACAGGGACAGCCATTGTGAAATTTTCTCTGAATTGTTTTGAATCTCTTAATGTGAAATAACTGTATGCAAGTATAAAAATAGCCTTGTCTACTTTGTGCTATCCTGTATTCAGCAAAAGTTTTCAAGCAGTGAGCAGGTGTTTATTTACCAACTATCTCAAAGATAATAGCACATTTCTAAATTGCTTTTTGTTCAGGAATCAGAATATATAATTTTATTCTTTACATTATTTCATGACTGTAACTTCACTTCATTGTGACTCAGTTATAGAGTCTGCTAAGAACTTCTGTGTATTTTCTCTGTTTCAGAATGCTAATTCTTTCTCCTCGGTATAGACTGTGCCTTTTAATCAAGACACATTTTACATCTTTTATCACTGAAGAGAAGTTTTAGTGATTCATATCTTTCACACACATCCCTGGTCTTCTTCTGTGTTTGATTGTCCTACCTTATAAAGGTCAATCATTTTTAAGCAGTGAAACATTAATCTGGTAATTTTCCGACAAAAAAATAAATAAAACGAGAAATGTGCTTGACTATGGGTCTTTCTCTACATTTGTATTTCTAAATAGATTTTGTTTCCTAAGAAAGGATCCAAATTTTTCACTTTGGCCTTTCTCTCTCACAGGGACTAGTAAAACATTTAAACAGTGCTTTGCCCAGTGAGCTGTTCAGTAAATGCTGTACTGAATCCCAGTAAAGGATTCTCCTTCCCCACCTTTTATTATAAATTAAAATAGTTGAATATTAGGAAATTGTAAAACAATTTTTGATGTAACTGATTCATTGACATATTAAATGAACTTATTAGAGCACTTGAATGTGAATTCTATTATGAGGATAGCATATTTATTAAACACACACTTTGTTCAGCTTTCTGGAAAGTCCAGAGAATGAGAAAGTATAGCCCTCAATGATCCCAGGCTTAATTGAATTTTATATAGCTGATCATTTGACTTTTGATTCTATGTTAAAATTACTAGATAGTTGACTGAGACGTTATCATGTGTTCTGTATAGAATCCATTTAATTTTCAGATAATTTAATTTTGTATTTGTTTATATTTTTATTTAGTTTTAGGTTTAAGGAAGAATTGAAATTCATTTGGGACCTTGAAAACTGGTTTTCTTCACTGTAGCATTTGTATAACAAAGGGGCTAATTTCTTTTCCCAAATTCGTACACTAAAAGAATCATCTTCAGTACCTAGAGGTGACATTTTTTTAAAGAGTGAAAATGAATTCCAAAGTCCTTTTGTATTTTGTGAATTTAAGAAATTGATTTAACCTGTTATGTAAAGGTACAAGATCTCAATGATGAATGTAACTGTACTGTATACCTAAAAAGTACCAATAAATTCAATGAGAGAAAAAAAAAGAAATTGGTTTAAGATAAGTTAAATGAAAAATTATTTTTCTAATGCCTCTTTAACATCAGTCATATGGAAATATACTTGGACTTCTAAAATTGTTATCACATTACTCTAATAATATCAGGTATTTCCAACTCTCTCTTTTTTGTTGTTGTTACCGGGGATTGAACTCAGGTCCTTGCACTTGCAAGGCAGGCCACCAAACCGCTGAGCTAAATCCCCAGCCTTCTAACTCTTAACACTACAGTATATAGCTTTAATGTGACATTTATCACATCAGAGAAATCGTAGATCAAATACTTTATGTATTATTTAATTATTTTTCTCTCTTCTCAGTATGAAAGAAATCAAGACTCACACACAGAGTAGGCAGCACAGGAAAGAAAGAAGGTGACAAGCGCTGTCTCCAGTGAATGTGGCATGTTCATCCCATTGTCTCACTAACACATCTTCTTTCAAATGGTTGCTCGACTAGTTTTCAGTAAGAAAACTGAGCCGTTGCAATTGTATCTAAGGCTCCAAAGCTAGGGGGAAAAAAAAAAAAGAAAGGCCCAGGATTAGAGTCTAGATTTTTCTGCCTCCCAAATATTTCTACTAAACCGTCACATTACAAAGATGACCCAATATTGGAAAATAAGATATAGCAGGGGAATAGGATGATGTAAAAAATGCAAAATTGAATGCAATGGGGGAAAATTCATATTTGCCCCATACAAAGATTAGTTGCACAGAGGATGAGAACAATTTGCTTTTTGATTTTATGTGAACAGTTGTAAATAGTTGACTGATATATTCTCAAGTGTCCTGCACAGAATCTACTTAATCTTCAGATAAGTATTTGATTTCATATTTGTTTTTATTTTATTCATTTTTATTTCTAAGAACAGACAGAACATTAAAGCAGAGCATCAGGAATTTTTGTTACTTTTGTGGAAGAGGCTTCACCCAAGAGTAATATGATATGCTGTAGAAGATTTACAGGGAAAGAGGCTGACCTTTAGGAAGAAATTAAAACATGAAAGATTCTTGTCTACAAGTTGTATAAGCAAAAAATTCAGTGAATGTTTAAGTTTAAAAATAAACCAATATTACAGCAAAAGACATATTACAGTTAATCAGAGTACTTCCTCTCATTTCAAACACATTTATCATATTCTGTACACTTTCTCAAGCAGTTCTGGAACTCCTCTTTTGTGTCATTAGTTTTTCTGTCATTGATGCCTCGATGTCTTGAACCAATTAAAAATGTTTACCCTTTAAGGTCATTTTGACTTTGGGGAAGATCCAGAAGTCACATGGTGCCAGATGGAGGGAATAAGGTGGATGAAGACACAACATCATATTTTATAGCCTGACTTTCAGTTGGATATCACTGGGCAATGACATTCACCATATTTTTATCACACTTTGTAAAGACAGGAAAGAGGATTTCAGAACTGTTTCAGAAATTGGCATTATATAAGGACAGGAGATGTGCTTGCAAGGAGAGGTAGTATTTAAGAGAATTAATTGTAATGTTTCTTTTAGTAATATTTTTAAAAAATGTAAATATTCATATATTTCAATCACACCTTATAGTATTTGAAGAGATGCGGTTAGATGCAGGAAAAACATACGAATGAGTGTCCGGTGCTTACCCGCTCTTCATCCCAGTGTGTGGTATCTGATTTTCATCCCTGTAACAGCCTCATTTTACCATTAATTGTAATAAGGGAAACAAAGTTGAAATCTGGAGAAAGATAGAGAAGGGTTATAAGGAAAAGGTGAACAGTTTAATTCAAACACACATGTGAGAAATATAGATTTGGTATGACCCAGGCCGTGTTTATTCTCCCCACAGCTTGACAAAGCTTAAGACTTCATAAATATTTCCTTTCCTTTCTTAAGAACAATTACTTCAGAAAATGTGTTAGTCATTATTTCTTGTCCCCTGTAAGATGCACATTTAAACTAAAATTCTTTTGCTTGTCTTACATCCCAACACAGCCTGAAGGATCATGGAGCCATCCCTTTGGCACATAATATCAAGAGTGACAGCATTTCTGTTCCTCAGTTTCTGTGAGAAGGCAGGAGCCTAACTTCTGTGGGCAGCCATGCTCTAAGTTGAACTATTTCCCATCATGAAATCCTGAGAAAGTTTACTTTTGCTTTAGGTAGGCCAATTAACTAACATGTAATTCCTAACATCTTTTCCCTCCAGCCCTTAAAACTTTCCAGTTCTTTGTTCCAGAGGACTTCAGCTTTGACTGAGCTCTGGCCTCTCTCTTATTACAGTGTCCTTGAACAAAGCCCTCTTTCCTGTTTAACTTCAGCTGAAGTTCTGCTTTGACAGGTGTTATAAATGGATTCTCAGTTATGTGTAAATAGTTTATAGAAAATTGGGAAAAGTAGAAATTTCAGACGTGTACTTTGAAGAAATACAGCTATTTTACAGCAATAGTTGCATAAAATTTAACTAAAAATACGTGATTTCTCAGGGAGTCTTCATTTAGAAATCTCGTCCTCATTAGCATATTTACCATTCCCTTAGATTTTAATTAAAGAAATTGATGTGCACCCCACAAATGGTACCATGCCATTTTGCTCTGGTTTCATGCTGAAATGCTCAGCCCTATTCTGCTGAGAGGGGTTTTTTGAGAAATCATAATTTGTTTTCAGGCTTTCAAGTTTATTAAAAACTAAACTACCTACTTGGAGAGAGGAAAACTATTCTGGAAGTTAAAGTCATTTCTAACATTAGCATATTAATTAATCATCATTAGTTGATACAACTTACTAATGTAGACATAATGTTTCCCAACTCTGTGAAAGACTCATTGTGAGTTTTACTGTTTTAAATGATTTCTAAATTAAATATAATTTAGGCAAGGAATTATATTTTACTTAGACATTCTTGTATGAAAAAATATATATAATAAAATATATATATATATTACTGTAATATTTAGGTAAATGTCTCATGTGAAATGACAGATTATTACTGTGTTTCTTTAGCTTCTTTTTACTTGAGTCTCTGAAAAGCTATGCATTGTTATTATATATGAAACACCCTTGGTTTCCCAGACAATGTCAAATGGGCATTATTAGAGTCAGAACACATTATAATAGATCTAGAAGGTGCCCTTGGGATAAACCTTTTGGGCAAAAGTGAGTCCATGTGGAATCTTTAGTCCAAGAATTAGCTTTTGCTAGCCCATGTTTTCTAGTGCTGTAAATCCTTTTTCACAACAATGACACCTACAAAACAAACTTCAGGAAAACAGAAGTGTATTTATAGGACTGGTTTTGTGTTCAGAGTCTGAGTTCCTACACTGCCTTTTGATAGAAAACTATTCAGATGATTCTATGTGAGTTTAGATACAAACAATGGGTTTCTTTATCAAACTTTGGATAATTCAGGTTTAAACCTTTAAATCTCCATCTTTGAGTTTGTGCTTCCTTTCTCTAAATATGGGAGTTTAAAGCGTGGTATCTGACCATTCTGAAGTAAGATTGGTACTTGTCTTATCTGTGTCATGAGGCTGTATAAAATTTTAGATTATGAGATGTCCACTTGGCGAGAAATTGAGGCCTCAGGGCAACAACCATGTAAGCGAGCCACGTGACTGCATCCTTAGTTAGCATCATGACTGCATCTTTTTAAGAAATCACTGAGTCTGGTCAGGGATTTAGTTCAGTGGTGCCACCGCCTGCCTTACAAGTTCAAGGTCCTGAGTTTAATTCCTGATACCAAAAAACAAAAAACAAACAAACAAACAAAAAAATCACTGAGCCAAAACCACCTAACCAAGCTGCTCCTGATTTTCTGACTCACAGAAACCACAAGGTTATAAGTATTTGTTGTTATTTTAATCTGCTAAATTTAGAGTGTGCTATTTTGCAGCAGTAAGTAACTAATGCAAAGTCAGGTGCGTGCGTGTGTGTACATGTGTTTCTGCTTCTGTGTCTTCTCTTTACTGAGGTGGTTATCTTTACTCTCAGGGTACTTATCAGTTAGCTGCCATTTTAAGGGTGGGATCAAATTTGGGAGAGTGTGATGGGAATAGAAATAGCCAAAGGGACTATGCTTAAACACGTTTTATTATCACATTGCCACAGAAAACAGTGTCTCTAAAGAAGTGGAATATGTGGTTTTAAATGTGATAGTAATGACACCCTCAATCACATTTTCCACATTGCATTATGAAGGCTTTTTCAGAAGGGTAAATTCATGTATGTAATGCTGCTGCTTAAATCCACTAAGAAGTTAAAGCCTGCACTCACAAATGGTTGACAAACTCTTCATTGGGTCTCTGTTTTTCTAGACACTTGTACCCATGCTACAGCAACAATTTTTGTCTCCAGTTCTGTCAGATTGTTTGTTGGTTTCTTTGTTTTTGCAGTACTAAGTGCTGCGGTTTATATCTAGGTGCTCCCCAAAGCGACATGTGTTCATAGGTGGGGCATCTGGGAGTTGACTGAACCGATCATGGAAGTGATCTAATCCCAGATCACCAGGGGATCGGTCCTCTGCAGCGCCCCTCTGCCATGCGCCTTGTCTGAAGCTGCCCAACTATGGATTGAATCCCCTACAAATTGTGAATAAAATAAACATTTTCTCCTTTAAATGGTAGATATCGACTCAGTATTTTGACTAAGTGAGGATTTTGACTAAGACTTGGGGATTGAAACCAGGGGCTTGTGTATGGAAGCCAGGAACTCTGCCTCTGAGCTGTGTCTCCAGTCTCTTATCTCTAGTCTTACTGGGAAATGTCTCTAGAAGAATCATTATTATTCTTACTTAATCAGCCTTGTGTGGGCTTTTATTTCTTCATGGAATTCCATATAAGTACGCTTCCCTCTTTTGACTCCAAATTGACTAGCTCCTATTCTTGCATACAGCCAGCTTGACATTTCCTTCAACCCAGGGATTTAGCTCAGTGGCACTGAACCTTCCTCAAAAGCACAGGATCCAGAGTTCAATTCCTGGTACCAGAAAAAACAAACAAACAAACAAACAAAAAACAGAATAGAAGATTTCCTTTGAGACTTTCTGGACTCCCTATATTAGGTTAGATGTTTTATCTTTAGGCTGTCATAATATCCTTGTTTATTGCCCATCTCTTTTCTGCCTTTCCATAGTATAAAGAATTAGAAGGCAAGATTGTGTTTGATTTATTGTTATAATTTCAGTGAAGATTTGGCAAAATTATTATTACTCAACAAAGTTCAAATGAATTAATGAAAACATCTTAAGCAAAACTGGTACAAAACACAAAAGCTTTTCAAATATATAAATATAAATCTTTATTTCAATATTTTAAAGTATGAAATTATAAATGCATATTATTTTTTGGTATTATCTCATTAGCAGATATGTCAAGATTATATTCTTTGAGTATCAATCAACCTTTTAAACATATTTGATGTTTTCATTTGGAATTAGCTATCAATTATTTGACTATCAGTGCTATTCTTTCTGAAACAGTTATGTGGTTTTGTGATATTATAAATGTCTTTTTAATAGTGAAACATTAATAAGACTGTATAAGGTATAGGAGAGAGGGAAATAACTTATTCCATTAGTAATCTATTGAATTGGTGAAGAAGATAGATGTAAACACGACCTCAATGCAAATGCATCTGTGAGTTTCAAAGAATAACAAAAGCCTTCAGGCTCTTTATTATTATCATTTGATGAGCATGAGTATGCTTCCTGTAACAAAAGACGCAAATTTTTTTGGGCAGCATTGAGTGTGATGTTTACTTTACAGATGGGAAAACTGTATTTTAGAAAGTTCAGGAAACACGAGTTTCAACGATAATTTATGGAAGAGATGGAATTCAGCGTTGCTCATACCTGTATGCAATGTTACCTTAATAATAGACAAGCTTCTTGCTCATCAAAGAGGGCATGTGTTTCAATCTTTCAGGTTCTTAAAAACATTCTCTGGAGTATTGTCTTTTCTGGTACTTTCGGTTAATTCCCTCCATCACTGTGAGTAGCCATTGTCTGCTGGAAGTGAGTGAATTCATTGAGAAGCTGATGAATAACATAAATATCAACAATGAATTTCATTTATTGGACATTTAGAATTTAATTGTTCTCTAAAGTTCACATAAATATAGCAGATACTTTCCCAATGGGAAATAGTTGTAAACCATATTCTTTATCATTTCCACATTTTAAAATTCTTTGATATTGGTGGCCACTGACTTAGTGGTCACTCAATCACTATGTTCTCCATATTGTTAGTATTAGGCTCAAGCTCAGTTGGTTAGAGCTGATGAGGAAAAAGTCATGGGCTTAAACACTTTCAGGTGTCAAGTCAGCTTCTTTCAGTCTTAAAATTAGCTATGTTGCAAGATATTGTATTAAGATGGGTCCACTATTACTTTCCCAGGTCACTCTTAGCACAGGACATTGATATAAGATTCACCATGGCCAGTCTATCCTAGCAGATAAATTTCTCACATGCCTGTTTATATCTACTAATTTTTGTCTTCAGACTTTGATATGGTAGGTATTGTTTATAATACTTGGAAAATGTAAACTACTGTAAAATTAAAGTTATTAATATTGTTTTATAACTATAATAAAGAGGGTATATCAATATCTGCCTATGATCTGATGACAATGAGGCAACCTGTAAAATGATCTCTGATTCCTGATAGTTGCACCTTTGTGAATATCTTCCCCCAATGGAGGGCTGAATGCAGTGCCTCAATTTAAAGGGGAAAGAACAGGGCAAAAAATGATAGGATGTGAAGTTACACAAAGACTGGTATTTCATCTTGCTTGCTGTCCTGACTCTCTTGCTTGGAGAGCTCACTCTTAGAGAAGCAAGCTGCCTTCTTATGAAGAAGCCCACATGGAAAGAAAACAACATCTCCATCCGCCTGTTAGTGAAGACAGAAGGCTTGCCAACAGCCCTGTGATTGAGCTTGGAGGAGATCCATCCCAGGTCTTACCTGGGGATGACAATATCTCCGGGAAACCCTGTGACTGTGGGACTGTGAGATATTCCAAGTTAGAAAACCCAGGCAAAAATGCCCAGGTCCTCACATAATAAATGTATGAAACATCAAGATCTGGGGATAATTTGTTATGCAGCAATGTGTAGTTATTATACCTAGGAAGGCTCACAAACCATCTGGGATGTGAAGACTTGTTGCAGACTCATAAAGGACTCAGTAAGCTTGCAAAACTACTTCTCTTGCTCAGCACCCCCAGAGGATTTGAAGGACCAATTGGGAATAGGTTTTATTATTTTCAAAAATTTCAAATATAATCATTAGGGATTCTCTGAGAATTTTGTGTTAAATAATTTCCATTATTAGATAATTTTCTGTAGCTTGTGTCAGGATAAACTAGAAAGATTGGGATTTTATAATATACTTTTGTCTGAATGCAAATCATTGAAAAGTATACATCTCTATTTTAAAATCACCAGTGAAGCCATAATAATAGTTGGGCATTTCAGTTGCCTCTGGTGTGTTCGATAAATGTTTGTCACGGGGAGGCATTTATTCTATCCCAAAGCATGGCATGCCATAATGTGATGCAAATGCAAAGTGTAGCTGTAGAAAGCTACCCGTGGAAATTTACTCAAAATTCATCGACCTGAACATAAATCATTTTGCACATTTTATGAATTGTTCCACATCTTCTAAATTCAACAAAAATAGTTTCCGTGGTACCATGAACTCCCAGGAAAAGGGTGTGCAATTTTATTTTTAAGGAATTGCTTCAATATAACAAAAAGACCATGGAGTCAGGCAGAAATAGGGCCAAATTCTGGCTACTCCATTTGATGAGCGGTGGGACTCTCAACAAGCCATTTCCCCACTCTGAAACTATTTTATATCGGTAAAGTTGGGATAATAATTATGACATCATGGAAAAGCTAAAAAGAACCCAAATTAAAATTCTTCTTAAAAAACAGCCCAATTGCCCATCAACTGGAGACTGGATAAAGACGTGGTTTTTCTATAAAATGGAGTACTACTCAGCCATAAAGAACAAGAAACTAGAGACATTTATAGCTACATGGATACACATTGAAAACATACTCTTAAGTGAAATAAATAGGACACGTGTAAATACTGAATAGTTTCTCTGGTGTGAAAAACTAAAAGTATAAATAAGGTTCAAGTTGTATAATTGATAGTGTAAAATAGAAAGAAAAGGGCCAAGGACGTAGGGGAAATGGGAAGGTCAGGGGAAAGAAAAGACGGGAAAAGAAAAAATATGAGGAAAGAAAAAAATGGAAACAGTCTTTGTAAATAGGGAAGGAAGAGGGGGTGAAGGGAGGGCAGAGGTATAGGGAAAAAATAAGAACCAAGATACATCATGTAAAGGTACAAGATCCCAATGATGAAAGTAATTGTACTGTCCCTAAAAAGTACCAAAAACTCAATAAAACAGAAAGAAAATTCTTCCTAATGAACTAGTCTGGAAACATTGCAAGTGCATAAGAAATGTAACTTATTATTATTGTTATTTTTATTACTATTTCTAAAACCTCTTTAAAATATGAAAAATTCATTAAAACTTTTCAAAATTAAACGTCAAATAGTTATGCTTAAATTTACATTTGTCTTCCATTATATCTCCAGTCATCTACTATTATACCTGCTTTGTTTACCATTTTAACTCCTTGTTGATATTCTACTGATCCCAATGTGAAGGGAGTGTAAACATCTGCCTGGCCCTAAAACCTGAGTATTTTTCCACCCTTTGCTCAGGAGAGCTACGAGAAAACAGTGGTGAAATATATGTCAGAAGATAATCCTCAGCACAGAGTTTTAGTGTAAGATTTATGTACTGTTTAGAATTATGAAATATTTCCCAATGCTTATCTAAGTGTGATAATTTGTATCATCTCATATCACTAACTTAAGTAATGTGGTATGTTCACAATCATTCTATTAATGGGACAGAAATTATAAGAGGTAAATTTTATTCACTGTGATTATTAGATGATTTAAAATAATTTTGAGTGAAGCATACAATTAGAGTGTTTCATAAGAGATATTTTTAAAAGGTATAAACAGTTGATAATGCTAATGGTGAGTTGTTGAGATATCCCCCATCTCAAAGATAGGTCAGACAAGACTGCATGTTTCATTTCTGTGACCCTCAATTTGAACTGGTCCTCACTGACCCTCCTGCAACAGTAATTTGTTTATTTTCAGAGCTAATGGTGGAGCTCACAATTGTGGATTTATTTGTGAAGTTATTCCTTTAATGCTGGTTATTTCCACTAAGAGAAGACGAAGTAAAAATTATTAAAATGCTATATATTTTCTTTCATGTATTGCAAACATAAACTCATAAAAAGGAAACAAGAGCTTCAAGCTCTGGGAGGACAGGAATTGAGACTATTTATTCTTTCATACTGTGTTTGGCCTGTAGCACAACTCAATAAATATTTGTTTATTGTTAAAAAATGTGTGTGTTTGTGGGTGAGCTTTTCCCGATTTAAGTCTTTTTGTACTTCTCATGGCAAACATTTCAAAATGCTTACTATAGGATCTGATGATCATATATAACCATATGAACACATGTAAAATTACACATACAATTATATTTATAAAACTATCACTCTATATTCAAATATATTGGTAAAAATTACATATTGATTCAAAGTTTGAAAAGCTATCATCTTTAAATTGTATACTTTGAAAGGGAAATTGTCTACAGTGTTAGACTCAGTTATGAAGAATGATAATCACTGGTAATAGGTCTTTGTAAAGTCTTAATACTACAAAGGGGGATGCTTTTGAGAGCACTTGTTCTATCTCTGAGCCAGTGTCTGCATACCACACAAGAGGATTCTAATACTTAACATGGAGACTGCCTTGTTTGCTACCGTGTTCCCAGGATACACAATCACGGCAAGCATTTGGAAGACGCTAGCTACATAACTGTTAAATATACTACCTGATCAGTGTAGTTTTGCTATCTGAAGGAAACTGATTGGTTCTTCTTTTATGGTCTCAATTTAAGAGGTAATTTGACTGCACCTTTGACAAAATGAAGGTGATATCCAGATTTCAAATGATAAAGTCTAATAATACATAATCTTCGAGAAGATTAAGTTTAGAACAACTTGTGATCAGCTTTTTAGACATTTAAGGAAAAGTTTTATGCACTAATAACTTCCAGCTATCCAGTTAGGAAAGAGCTGCATTTCTTTATTATAGTGTCTACTGGCCATCAACAGAGAAAGAGAATACTTAGTATTGACTGAGCATAAAGAATTTAAAGGATGACATCAGTTTATAAAAGACAAATAGTTTTAGGCAATGTGTATCTTTTGGAAAAAGAGAAACATTATTCACGTGTTTCAGTTTATCTTGAAGAGACACAGTTTTGACAAGGCCATTTTGAGGTACATAATTCAGATTACCTCTTTCAAAATGTAATAATTATATTATCGAATAATACATAGAGCAATCATCTGAAAATCCTGCTCCTTTCGTTCTTCACTCCTCCTTTCCCCACTCCCCCATTCCCAGGGAAGGAGGAGTTTCACCTTTCAATCCTATGTGTATCCCTGTCTTTGGAATGTTTTACAGATAGGTGCTGTTTGTGCAGTTAGGCACTACTTATGGAAACCCATTTTTAAAGTCTTTAAGATTGTATACTTATCAGTGTGAAAGATTGTTCTCCATGATTATAAAATAATTTAAGGACACCAAATACAATGATTATTTTATTGATAACTAAGAGTAAAATTAGCCTGTTAAGAACTATTTTAAAATTATATACTCAAGACCTCAATATATATGTTTTTGTTAAAAACAAAATAAACTGCTGTAGCTAAAACTCATGCTTTTCAAAGGCAATGATAGTTATCAGTGTGTGAGTGTCATTCCATATTTTGGATTTATTTTTATATTTCATTCCCTCCTACATGTTTATTTCTAAATTCCCATTTTAAACCTCCATGTCTTTGAAGTGTCCCAAATTTTCCATGCTTGTATTTGTTGAGAAAATTACCAGCACTTAAGTTAAAAAATTTTCTCTACAACTTCAACTAGGAAAAACAGTATTTTTTCCCAAATTGTCCTTGCCCTCCCCTTTTTAATGGCGTGATCCTGTATGTGACCTCTGAGTTTCGTCACCCAAGATGTATGTACAGGTCTGACCCATAAGGTTGTGGTGAGAATTAATACACGTGAAGTACTTATGTCAAAATATATGATTCTGGCAGGAAGCAATTCAATGACAGTAATTGCTATTATATTATTTTCAGTTTAGAGGACCTGTACGGGCGTTTTTCTCTTCGTCTTCTGTTTCAAATGTTCAACCTTTTCTCTTAGGTTCAATTGCCATGGAGTGCAAGGAAGTCTGGTAAGTTCTGTCACTCATTTGTGACAGACACATAGGTAGATTGCATTATAATTTTTCCAGGAAGAGGGTAAACAGTCATAACCAAAAAGCAACTGCAATCCCCTTACTTTTTACTAAGTATCAGATTTTATTTCTGGGATATCCTATTAAATGCAAGATGAAGGCTTTTACCATGAAAATAAATGAAGACATCACAACAAACATAGGGGAACATGTGCAGGTACACACGGACACACACACACCTGCACCCCCACACCCTTCCAACCCAAATCCTGTTTAAACAGTTCTTCAAAAACTTCATTTGTATCTATAGTCACTCAAAAATTTTATTTATTTAATAGAAATGATAAATGTTGCACTTCAGTCCAGAGTTGGCTCCAAGGCAGGTGACACTGCAAAGGGCACAGCGGAAAATAAGCTGCTCACCTCATGACAACCAGGAAGCAGTGAGTCAAGGGAGGAGCCAGGAGGGGTGACTATACCCTTGTAAGTGAGGCCCACAGTGACCTGCCTCTGCCAATCAGAACCCGCCTAACAGCGAGTCAGCTCTAATGCCCCATAGTTCAATCCCTTTTCAAACGCATGAGGCTTATGGTCATTTTAGATCTACCATGACATTTAGCCCCTGGACCCCGAAAGACTCGTGTCCTTCTTTTTACGCAAAATGCATTTAGTTCATCTCTAAGACTTGCCGAATTCCTACTGGTTCCAGTATTGCTGAAAAGTTCACGTCTAAAGTGTCATCTGCAACGTAAGACTCTTAGCTGTGAGTCCCTATAATACTAAAAAGAAAGTAAACATTGATGGCATACAATAGCACAGGGTAAACCTTCCCATTCAAAAGAGGATTAATGGGGATATAAAAGAATTGGACCAAAGCAATACCAAAACCCAACAGGTGAAACATTCAATTCTGTAGCTCTGTGTCCAGCACTCACCGAAAGCTATGCTGAGACGGGAATCCCAGCGGGCTTAGGCGGCCCTGCCACTATGGCCATGCCAGTAGGTGTGGCCCTTGTGGCTTCTCTCTTGGCCTAGCTTTGCTCAATACTTATGGCTTCCTTCAGGTGTTCTAGTTTCCTGCATCTCCAAACTTCTGGGGTCTCCATAGCACTTTCAGCTTCTCTGTCACAGCTTCACACACTGCCCTCTCGGGAGCACCCTGCCTTGACTCCCACGGTTTTTTCGGGACTCAGGGTGGAAGACATTCTGACCCTACAGCTCTTGTATTCTGTATGCCTATAAAACCAGCACCACGTGGATGATGCCAGCATCTGCCACCAGCTCTAGCAATGGTCAGGCTCTTTTGCACCATGGCTCTAGAGCCCTCTGAGTGTCTGGATGGCTGAGCACTGTTAACCAAATCCTACATCTTACATATAAGTGAGATCAGGTAATACTTGTCTTTTTGGGTCTCCATCATCTCTCACTCAGTTTAATGATCTTTAACTTCATTCATGTTTTTGAAATGATAGGATTATATTATTTCTATTTCATTGTGTATATACCACATTTTAAAAAGTCATTCTTACATTGGTTGACGTGCAGTTAATTTCCATTTCTTGACTACTGTTAATAGTGCTGTAAGTATGGGAGTTCAGATGTCTCTTTGACATACTGATTTCATTTCAGGCACAAGGAGACATACACCCAGTAACAGGATTGCTGGATTGCATGGTAGCTCTATTTTTAATTTTTTGAGGAACCTCCATACCAGCTATAGTAATTTACATTTCACCCACGGTATGCAAGTGCTCCCTTTTCTCCACATCCTTGTCAGTACTTGCTATTTTTAGTTCTTTTTCTTTATAACCTGCATAGCTGACAAGGTGTTCATATCCAGAATATATAAGAAATTCCATGAACTCAATAGAAAAAAACAAACCTTATGTTTTTTTAAATGGGCAATAAACAAGTAGACATTTTTCAGTGGAAGATATACAGATGGCCAGTGGGTATATAAATATAAAATTGCTCATTATCACTCATAATAGGGAAATGCAAATTAAAAGTGCAATTAGATATCACCTTGCTGCAACCATATCAGATAACCATATCTAACATTTAAATTTACTACAATAAATAGCACAGCCCTAATCTATAATCACATCCTCTGGTCCTTAGATCTCTATTTTCTTTAATTGGGTCCTATTTCTTTTTTATATTTTCTTGCTTTTGTCTCCTGTCTTTCTTTTAATGATTGCTTTTCTTCCTTTTTTATCAATTAATATTAGGTCCTGAAGTACAGGCGTGAAAAGCAATTGAACCTAGAAACAATGTATCATTATTTCAACCAGTTTCTTAATAATGCCTTCATTTCTATTAATTGTCTTTCCATTATTCCAGAATGATAATAGGGCTGGGAATTTAGCTCAGTGGTTCCACCGCCTGCCTGGCAAGCATAACGACCTGAGTACAATAATCCCTGCTACAAAAAACAAAAAGCAACCAAAACAGAATGATAATAATCAGATATACTTAAAGGGTACCATGGGATGCCTTGATATACATATATGTTATTTAATGATCGACTCAGGGTAATTAACAAATTTACTCTATTAAACATTTATCATTTTTTGTGGTGTGAATACTCAAAATTTTCTCTTCTGGATATTTTGAAATACACAGTCCTTTAATTATAGCGACTCTACTCTGCCTTCGAACACCAGGACTTACGGTTCCTCGTATGTGCTTATAGCCTTGTATCTGTTCACCAGTCTCTCCCCATCATTTCTTGTCTCCCTAATATTTTAGTTTTTTCCCTGCCCCTTAGAGTTAATTGGACAGGTTACCTTGTGAAATGTTTTGTTTCTTGAATTTCTGTGGTGCCACATCTTCCATCTCCTTCTTCTGCTTCTTCCATTATGTCCATGATTCCCAGTCCTATGGTTCCAACGATTTGTTAGACTTCTATGGCTGCTGTGACAATTCACCACAAACTTGTGGCTTAGAACAGCAGAAGTTTGCTGTCTCACAATTCTGGGGCCAGTGGTCTGAAATTAAGGTATCGGCAGAGCCACCCTCTCTCTGAAGCCCCGTGGAAGAATCCAATCCTCATCTCTCCTGGCTTCTGGTAACCACTGGCATAATGAATAGTTTTCTGTGTTAACTTGGCCAGGCTGTAGTAACCAGAGAGTTTATCACACAGCACTGGTAGTGTTGCTATGAAGATACTTTGTAAATGCAGTCAATATCTACAATTAATTGACCTTAAGTGCAGGATATTTTTATACTTGCTAGATTAATAATAATATTTTAAATAGGAAAATACATTGGTAATGCGAGTGGAGCTTGTGAAGAAAGTTACTGAATTCCTAGGTGACACTAGCTTTGTACCTTTTGGCCTCTGATGTCCTCTTTGACCTAAGGCTTTTAGCCGGCCTTTTTTATAGTGTATTCTCTCTTTGTAGAGGGCCAGGGCAAACAAGACCTGAGTACTGAAATTGCTACAGCACTGCTTAGGGCGATTACAATAGGGCCAAAGTAATAGAGACCTATGAATGTTTATGGCTGTCATACATGATAATAAACCATCAGTAAAAATTCTAGTAGGATGTTGTTCTATTTAAACTGATCAGTTAATTTTCAATTTATTTGAAACAGCCAAGGAGAGCAAAGAAACAATAAATTCTTGAATAAGCAAAACTATGTATGGGACTATCAATAATTAAAGATACATCTAAAAGGACATATAGTGTACATTGCCAAGGATAGAGAAATACATTAAGCTAACAGAATGTATGCGGTCACTTATCTAAAGCACAAATGTCAGTACAGTTATAGGAAAAAGGGTGGCCTTTCTGACAAGTAGTGTAGGATCATTGACTATTTATATGAATAAAATATAAACTTTGATCCTGACTTTAGGTACCACACTTAAAATTAATTTGTGAGTTGGATTATGTTAATAAATGTAAAAGATAAAACTTCTGTTCATCAAAAACTACCATAAAAAGGGAAACATAATGCCATAAGTGAAAGAAAGTATCTGCAACATGTATATCTGTCAAATATACAGCAGAAAGAGCTAAGTGAAATCAAATTGAGGGTCCAAAATTATGATTCCTGGCATATAGGAGGGCAAATACTAGAAATAAAATAAAAGTGATTACTCTTAGACAAAATGTATCTTCTTCATCTGATAT
>NW_022900945.1:32067379-32151522 GCF_012274545.1 Fukomys damarensis | reverse complement strand
ATATATATATATTTGTTTGTTTGTTTTTGTTTTTTGAGACAGGGTCTCACTATGTAGTTGAGAATGACCTGGAATTCACTTTGTAGCTCAGGCTGGTCTCGAATTCACAGTGATTGTCCTGCCTCAGCCTCCCGAGTGTTGGGATTATAGGCATGTGCCACCACACCCGGCTTGATATATATATTTTGAACATGGTCTTTCTGAACAGTAGTGAATTTTTGGATTGGACATTAAAAGGCTTGACTTGCTGGTGGTTTTTTCAGCCAAAATGTTTCAGGCCTTTATTTTTGGGAGTTGATGGAAGAGGGATCTATCTGCTTACTATGGGCTTTATAAGCAGCCTCATATTCTTCTATGGCTTAAAGTTAGATGTCAAAAAGCACACCTAGGAAGAGAAGGGCTAAAGGTGTAGGGGAAGTGGGAAGGGTAGGGGAAAGGAAACAAGGGAAAAGCAAAAATATGAGAAAATGAAGAACTGGAAACAAGGCTTTTGTAAATAGGGAAGGGAGGAGGGGGTGAAGGGAGGGCAGGGACAAGGGGAAAAAATGAGAGCCAAGACCTGTCATGTAGAGGTACAGGATCCCAGTAATGAATGTAGCTGTGCTGTATATCTAAAAAGTACCAATAAATTCAATGAGGAAAAGGGGAAGCACACCTACCCGAAATATCACTGATTCCCAATAAACAGCTGTGATAGTATGGATGCACTATGTACTCTTTATGAATAAGGTTAGTGAGTCTTATTTGAATAGGAGACTGAAGAAGATTTACAAAATTTGAGAAGAAAGAATTGGTGAATGGGTGCACATATGTGTGGTCTTTGCACTGGGACAGAGAGTCAGAATACTTGGGCTAGACACCAGCTCTAACTCATATTAGGCATGTAGTTTTCAAGAAGGTACATCACTGATTTTTCAAAGGTATATCCATGTTGTAAAGAGAGAAACAAAACGAGGTGACATAAATATGTTTTGCATTGTAAAACATTGGAGAGATATTAACTGATTATAACAATAATGTACTGTTGTAAAGAGACCATTTTATATGCTCACTCCTTCAGGCACCATATCCCCAGATCCTTTGGCAATACAAAGCTGTCTTCTTTAGAAGGCTCTCTCTGTTCTCAATAATTTCAGTTCAGGGGGTGTTGGCATGTTCTTACCTGATCCTACCTTCTAATAACAAATTGACCAATGCTTGGACAAACAGGATCTTCCCTAAGAGTTTGCCAATGGAATCAACGGAAGCAAGAAAAATATTTAGTCTCTCTTTGGTGGCAGAAATCTAAAAATGTAAAACACAACTATCGCATTTTCTATACAGAAGAAGCAACCTGTCTGCAGTGAGAGAAAAACCTAGCAGGTAAACAGAGGTGGGGATTACGGACAGAGCAGGGAAGAGAGGAAAGAAGAGCAGAAGGACAATAAAGAGTATGAGAGGTCAATTTGGTGGCCTTCATCTTGTCATTTTAATTGTTTCTTTAGCTAGGCTACATATCTTGTTCAACCCATTGTTCATAATTCATACCGTATTTCCCCCAAAATAAGACCTAGCGGGGAATCAATGAGCCTTGAAAACTATAAATGAAGAACACAAGCCCCAATCCGCCTATCCTTGCCTTACCTGCCTTACAGACTAGTCACCAAGCAGAGAATAGTGATCACAGCTGAGGCAGGGACAGGTTGACTGGAGCTTGCAGTTTTGATCTCTAGTTTTCAAGGCTGGTTATTTTCCATCTAGGTCTTATTATTAGGGAAAGAGTAGCCCAGGACCCCTATGGTAATGTTTCTCTTTCTTTGATTTTGACCATTTCTGCAATCTGCTGGGCTCCTTCAGACTGAGTTCCTTAAGAACCCTGCTCTGAGATGGGGATGTGCACCCGAGACATTTGCCAAGGTGGGTCCCTGGGGATGAGTGCCGTGGAAGGAGGAAAAAATAGCCCTGGGCACAAGGAGAAGTTAAGGGGCAATACAGTCGCAAAGAAGACCTCAGGTGACCCTAAAGAGACTTTAGAAGCTGGAATGGCTTCCATAGTTGTCCTAATTTGGGTCACGGGACGCCCACCCTCATTCATCAGTTATTAGATTCAAGACATATTGGACAAATGTGTGTAACCAAGACTAGGTACTTTGAATCAAGGCAACTGAAGTGGGATAGCAATTGAGGACCATCTGGATAACACTGTCAATGAGCAGGACAGGCCAGTATTGGCTTCTGCATTGAGGATGTGGGTAGCATATTACTGAACCCTCATAGCTCAACTTTCGTCCTTTCTATCTTCTCTATCTTTGAGGATTCCAGGTCTACAGAAAGAGTAAAGCTGTACCTGTAAAGGTGACAGTGTTAACTCAGACTACTCCAAAAGTAGTTACTAGAATTACATACTTCTTGCATTCTATTATTCCATTATCCTATGAGCTATTTAATTTTCTTTATTGAATTTCAAAGCAGGTATTTTCAAGACTTGTCCTAGATCAGAATATTCTGTGGAGCTTGTGAAAAATACAGACATCTGGGATAGCTTTCAGAGTGACTGAAGCAGAAGCTCTCTAGTAGAGCTTGGGAAATGGTATTTTAAAAAATATATAAACGGCACAGTCCTTTGGAAAGGCCAACTCCTAGATATTAGTTGTAAGGTCCAGTTTTTATTGTTTTTTTTTTTATTCTTTAAACGACTTAAAAGAAATAATACTCTATATTCAAATATGCAATTTGACAAAAATGCAGATAGTGACTTCAGGAGTTACCAAAGGTCGGTGGCAGCTCATGATTCACTGGCTCTAAACCAACATGATAATATGGAACCCCATGTCTCTCACTTAAATGTGCAGAAAATTCTAGTCACAACTGTGATTTTTTTTCCATGCTTTTCCCTTTTTGCCTTCTGTTTCTTGGTCTGTTCAGGCAGTTAGTTGCCTTTGATGGACTCTATTACTATGCCAGTAATGCTCTCACCTCCACAAGGTGTCACCCTTCCAAACTGACATCAGTACTCCCTTTGGGCGATCACTGTGTTCTTCAGTCTCCGCTGATGCAAGAGGTCACTATGCTGCAGGTTCTCTGGGTGACCAGCGCATCCTGAGAGCCATATCAGCTAAGCACTGGTGCCAATTCCACTGGTGTTGCTGGGGATTCACTGAGCACATGCAAGAGGCAGGTAGAGTCTGGCGTTCTGCAATAAATTGGGGCAGAATGACCCTCTCTCATTTTTTGTTTTTATGAGATAGTAAATATCTCCAGTCTCTTTGAGGGAAATGTCTTTTTAATTTTTGACCTTCTATCTTCTCTTAGGGCTTACAGTAGAACTTAATCAGAGACAATATTACACTAGGTTGCATCTCTGTTGCTGGGCATGTGTAGGAGCCTCTTATCCTTTGACATAAGTGCCTGGGAAGTCCTTTGGTCCCTTAGATAGCTGGGTCTCCAAAGGTCTCTTGGCAAATTGACAAGATTTTTTTTCATTTTCTTTTTAAATCCAGCAGTAAATATGGGTTGGTCTCAAGATAAACCTTGTAACCTAGATCAACAGTATATTTGCTTCCTTGATGCAAATGCTAGTGCTTCTCAAACTTAACTTTGTATTATAATCATAAAAGGTGCCCTGAAGAGACCATAATTTTTTGTGTGTGAAATGTGTTAGGCAATAGATTTCTGAACATGATATTAAAGCATAATCCATCAAAGTAACTTGGGACTTCATAAAATTAAAAAGCCTTTGTTACATACTAGGGAAATATTTGCAAATCATATATTCAGAATATATGAGAAACTTTCAGTATACAAAAATAAGAAAACGAATATATTTTAAAAATAAATAAAAGGCCTAGACATTTATGAAAGACGTTATAAGGATAGCCAAACAGCATAGTTTTACAAATAATATTGTCCTATTAGCTATAAATGAAACACAAATTTAAACCATAATGAAATACCACAACAAAAACACTAAAGAATACGGAAAAAATCTTATCAGTTAGTACTAATAAGGCTGTGGGGCAACTAGAACACATTATGTTTTGCTATGCAAAATCGTGCTGTCATTGTATTGGACAGTTTGGCAGTTTCTCATAAAGTTGAATGCATGCTCACCAAATAACTCAGTGGCTTTTCCTCCTAAGAGAAATAAGAGCTTATGATTGTTACAGGCCATTCAAGTCTCTACCCTCTGGTTTGTTTGCTTACCACTGATCACATAAAAGGAGGCTATTTATTTTGGTGAAAAGGAAAAGGATTTATTCTCTGCTAGCTGTGAGGAGATGAAGAGGTATTATTTGTCTCAAATCACTGTCTCTCTGTGGGTCCAGGTGTGCACAGTCTGTTACACTAAAAGCTGTGGAAAATATAATGAGGCAGTACACATCCTCAGCCTGCTTTATCACTTCCAGTCATCTTCAGCTCTTTCCTGTGGGGAGGAAACTGGGCCTTGACCGGCTGGGCCAATATTTGTGTGTTCCCTCACTTCCTGACTGAGGAGAGGAGAGACCGTGAGTTCTGTTTGGCTGGAGGACATTTAGAGAAGACATTTATCTCTGAAAATTCCAACCTTTAAAGTTCAATTTTGCTGTGCCAGTTACATGATCACACAATCACCCATAGAAAATGTTTATTTAGTGGTTCTCAACAGAAATCCTCTCCCAAATCTGAAACAGCACAAAAGTGTTTCAAATGGAGAAACTGTGACACATGCACACAGCAGACTAGTACTCAGCAATGAAAAGAAACAAGCTAAATATTCGTGCCGCAATTTAGGTCCACTCTGCTAAGACAAAGATGCTAGTTTCCAAAGGGTGTACATACCATAGAATTCTGTTTATATGTCATTCTCAAGCAAATCAAATATGGAGATGGACAATAGGTCAGAGGTTGCCATTGTTAGAAGAGATGTGGTCTGATTATAAAGAAATGAAATGAATCATTTGAGGCAACCAAAGGAACTCTTTTTATATCTTGATAAAATTGGCAGTTATTTGAATCTATACAAGTGCTAGAATTCAGAAACCTATATATGACAAAAGCAATTGACTCATATAATTTAAATATAACAGCAACGACTAAACAAAATTGTTGCCTATACTTTACAAGGATCTTAGAGAGCTTATCAGGATGTAGATTTATGGGACTCATGAATTGCCATTAGAGGTATTTTTTTCTCCACACACAGTTAAAATTTAATTAGACCTGTATTTTTCTGTATGCAAAATACATATATTAAATGTATCTGTGTAAAAGATATTTTCATTGCTTCATCTACATTGGCTTCATTTTAAAAAATGCTTTTCTTATAATGTGGCAAAAATGCACACCACTAATTCTAAGATTTCACATTCTCATAAGCAAGCAGAAATTGCCTTTTACCCAGACAGTGACTTCAAAACCACCTGGGGAGAAAAAACTTTTCCTGGCAAAGCGGATGTTCTTTGGCCATTTTTAACTTGAGCAAGCACGTACTTGAGCATGCAGGTGTGTGTGGTGTGCAGTAATGGGGACTGAATCCAGGGAATTGCCCATGCTAGGCAAACTTTACCACTGAGCTACATCCTTAGAGCATCATGTGTTGCTTGACCAGGAGAAGAAAATGACTTTCCAGGCGTTTATTCCATGTGTACTGTTGGGCCAGGTCCATCCACTCACAGAAAAGACTGAAGTAAATGAAGTTGATCAAAGGTAAGCTGGGCAGACAAGAAATGTGCTCCTGTAGAACCTGAAAAAGTGGAACTCTTAGAAGGAGAGATTAGAATGGTGTTTACTAGGGGCCGGGTATAGGGAGTGGGATGGAGAGATTGGTCAAAATTACATAAAAATTTGGTCATAAAAAATTGAACACACAAACTTCAACACAAAACTACAGTTTGATAAGAGGAATAAGTTCAAGTATTGTTATATGACAGAGCTACTATAGTTAATAACAATGTCTTGTATTACTGAAAACTGCTAATAGTAATTTAAGGTCACTTATTTGAAAAAAGTTAAGTATATAAGGTAATGAACATGCCAGTTGGATCAATTTAACCCTTCCACGAAGTATGCATATTTCAAAACATTCTGTTAAACAATAATTTTATTTTGTCAATTAAAACTCATTTTAAATGAAACATATATCCCATACAATGGATTTAAAACTGGTAAAGACACTTAGTGCCCTTTTTCTCAATTTATCCATGTGAAAAAGCAATAATAATATGGAATATTTTCTTCAAGCAGTGACAGCAGCATCTATCCACAAGTAAGCTGGACTAACTGCTATATTTGTCCTGGTCATCAGCATGGGATGTGAAAGATGGTTAAAAAAAAACAAAACAAAACAGTGCCACAGTGCCTGCATTACACATCTACAAAACCACGTTTGTAGAGGTGCAAGAGTCCATGATGAGTTAATCATTTGTCCCATGCGTCTATTTCAGGAAAAGGCATTCTTGTACACTTCAAGAGAGAAGGATAAAATTACATGTCTTAGGAGAATCAGACATGTCTAACATTCAATTAAGTCTGACATAAATTTCATGAAATAAAATAAAAACTCAGGTCCCATTGTTCTATCTTTAAAAACACATTTTTTGGAGGGGTACTGGGGATTGAACTCTGGTCTTTGCACTTGCAAGGCAGGCCACCGAACCACTGAGCTAAATCCCCAACCCTTAAAAATACATTTTTAAGGAAGCAAACTGATTAGTGTTCACTCTCTACTTCACATGCCCTCATATACATTGGGATACTTTATTAAAACAAATCTCTATCAATCATTTGTTCTTCAAATGTCCAACTGTTGTTCTATTAAATTGCCTTTAAACATTTCATTTTAACCCTTTGAGTAATTTCTTTGAGTGTCTTTCTGCGGTTCTAAACAATCCCCTTCAAGGCAGAGGGAATTTGAGACCTCTAAAGTGTCTCACTGATAGCGAAAATCCCAAAAATATTTTCAAAAAGAGGACAGGGAGTGCAGTATCTGGAGGTAAGGTTATTTCAGGACTCTGAGGAAGACCCCACACCTTCCAGACCATCTGGTCAAAATCTAATTGCTAATGGATGAGCAGATTTGTTTTTCATCTACAAATATAGCCTTAAGGGGAATTAAACCAGGATTTTTGAGATTACCTGGCACACACACAAACACACACACACACACAAAACTGTTCTCAACCAAAATTAAACATGATCGAAGCAAAGTATGCAAAAAAACCCCAGCAGAGTCAAACCATGCAAAATATATATTTCCATTTACTGTTGAAGTAGAGAGACCATAACTCTTATGTGAAGCATTTTCAAAGGTATGCTATCCCTCCTCCAATAACTCAGCCCCACTAATTAGAATCAATTTAATTTCCTCTAAAAAATGAATACGAGCCAGCCTCAGATTTTTTCCAGAAAAAAAGATACTGTAGCTTTAATTGTGCAAGGAACTGAACAGGTTGTCATGGAGATGGCAATCTCTAAGAGGGCTGCTCCACTTCTCTGGCCTTGTTCTGAGCTGGAAGTGGAAGATTCTATTGTTAATGTGGGATTTCAACTTTTACTATTAAAACCCGTGTTTAAATGTTTAAATGTAGTTGCTATCTTTTGTTCCATGAAAACAACGTGTGTGCTCAAAATGACAATAACGAGAGTGTTTTAGAACATTCTGTTCCTGATAGCCTGCAAACATCAATGGTGTCCTGAGTGCTCTCCCAGTTAGCCAGGCTTCTGCCATAGTTTGGGAATGTTTGCCACCTAGTGGTAGCAATTGGGTAATGCTGATTGATACGGGTAGGCGTTTTCAACGGATACGAAAGCAGAGGAGAGTATCTCTGTAAATGAGATTTTCGCTTTTCATGATCTATAAAACATATGATTTTCCAAATATTCCTATGTTTTGTTAAATGGAGTTTTCAATATACTTTTTTATTTAACTTTTAAAATTATTGTCACTATTATTTTATATCTATTACTTTAAACATGTATAGAATCTACAGTAATGCTCCCTTTGGATTTCTGAAGCCTTCTGTATTTTTCTAAGGATATATAATTTTAATATATTTTTAGAGAACCAACTTTTGGCTTTGATTTAATGTATGTTTTCTATTATTAGGTCTGCAAGTATCATAATTATAAATACATATGCTAATAGATAATACTGTTTTTTCTGTCTTTATTTATAAGTTAATTTGTCTACAGATAGTCTAATTTAAAGTTAAATAGATCCCTCAAATGAACTATTATATACAGTAGACTTAGACCACTACTCCTGGGCTTTCTCTTTATATTACTGTCTGAATGCCTTTGAGGCTTAGAGGAGATGTCAATTTCTCAGTCAGATGCTTGTCAGTGCCTTCCTCTATAATCAGAAATCGTTACCTTTTTATTGTGCTTCTACAGCATTATTTTTAGTGCTATTGCAGCACTAAGTTATTTTATATCTAGGCATCTATGTGTGTGTGTATGTGCACACCTGCATCTCCACCTTTTGCAGATTAAGTAGCTTCTTGAGAGGAAAATGCTTTGTCGCTTTATTCAACTGTACTATGGAATATCGAAAGTTTCCAATGAATGTTAATTAATGAATTGTCTGCCTTTCACCTTTCAGCTTCCTCTTGAACCATTCTGACTCTTCTCTTTATTTGCCTTGTTTTAGTTAGTGACCTTCTTTTAGTTCCTCCTCAGTAGGATGGCATCTCCTGCTACAGAGCTGGTGAACATGTGGTTATCTCTACTTGGAATAACATCATCTCTTCCCTTTTTACCTCCTGACACCCACCCACTATTCAGCTTTCAGTTCAGACATTCTTTCTTAAAGGAAACTTTGCCAAGTCTGTGGCCAGAGAATACACTCTTATTCTATAATTCTCTCATTCTTCCCTCTTCACAGTTGTGGCTTTTATTTTCCTGGGTAATTATTTATTTTTTACTTGCCTCCCTCCATAGTAGGAAAGGTCTTTAGTAACTGTAACAACACTTGAGTTTTTTAATACTGTGATTCTGAAAAGCAGTACCTGGTTTACTTATTAGGTATAATTGAATTAAATGATTTTTTTATGATTACATGTTTATATTTTCACAAAAAAATTAGAAGAAAGGATTTAGAAAATGAGTGTGAATTAATGCACTCAGATATGCTTCTTGGTGGGATTTTCAGTCTCCCTTCGGTCAGTACATGAACAGCCCCCGAGCACGAGTGTGGGGTGTAAGGTGCAAGGACACCGCTGGAGTCAGATGTGCTTTCAAATGGTGTGATCATTTCCAGACAATGAAGTTTGGATGACACAGCCTCTTACAATTTTGGTTGCCACACTTGTTAAAGGAGATTAGCAAAACTTATTTATTTACTGTGGTACTGTGGATCAGATCCAGGGCCACTCTCCCACTGATCTACACCCCAGCCCTTTTTTATCTTTTTGAGACAGGGTTTTGTTAAATCAGTGAGTTGCCCAGACTGGGCTTGAACTTGCGATCTTCCTGCCTCACCCTTCCAGAGGGCTGGCATTGTAGGCATGTGTCAGCATGTCCAGTTCAACCAAAACTCTCTTGCGGGACGTTTTCAGAGATTCGCATACTTTTACTTTTAAAATCATCCCTGTTAACCCAATTATCTACGGTGCAATAGGAATGTAAACATAAATAAGATATTGACCTGGAACTCCTGCAGACTGTGACAGAGTTCAATATATAAATCAATGATTATTACAGCTCGAGATAACTGCGCCATAGATCAATACTCCCTGCGAGAGGAGTGGGTGTGTGTGGAGTGGGTCCACCAGTGCTGTCAGGGGGGGCCATATGAGGAGACGGTGTTGCCAATTTTCTCTTACGTTGAGGCATATGAGCTATTACATGCTGTAGGGCATTGGTTAATCTGAACCCTGTCTCTTTCCAGCCAGCCAGTCTATCACATGGGATGTGCCTTTTGATCCTTCTGGGTTTCCGTTTTATCCCCCGTAATAGAAGCAGCTAACGCTTGCAGAGCACTCAATGTGTTCCAAACATTCTCCTAAATGCTTTATTGACCTTAAATCTTTTAATCCTTACAATAAGCTCACTCTACAAAATAGTAACGAAAAAGTGATAGTTAAGTATCTTTCCCAAAGTTACAGAAATAATAACAACAGAGTTGGGGTTTAAACCCAGGTAATCTAGCTCCAGAGTTCGGGTATAATCACAATTGGTTCTGTAAGTGCAGTTAATAATGATAACAGCTATAAGTCTAGCACCTAGAACATTACCTGCTACAAAGACAGTATTCGGTATTGATAGTTAACTGAAGTTAGTAGAACGTGTGTTTATTTTTTAAGTTTAGTTAATAATCAGGAAGATATTTCAGTATCTTCTCCTTCAGCTCTTATCATTAGATGTAGGCAAATCACTAATCATGGACAGTATTTTGGCCTTTCAAGAGCCCTCTTGTGGAAAACCATAATAATCTAGAGTAGCATTTTTTATTTATCTAATGTAAGAAGAATCCGTTAAAGTTTCTTAATCTTGCAATACTTTTTATTCAATGGAACGTAGCAAATATATTATTGATAACATAATATGAAATTAAGGTCAAACTGCAATGCTGTTAAAAAAACTAAAAAGCAATTCTACAAGTAAATTGACATTTATTTAACAAGCCACAATACAGCAAACATTGCATGAATTCACAAATAGTTTCTAGTAAACCTTTAAATTATCCAAAAAATTGTGAGATAAAACATTGAAGGTCAACTAATCTAAAGAAAATAACGGCATTACTAGCATTTAGTATGAGTAGTAATATGCTTTACTTGTGTTTCATTTATTCATTTTAAAAGAAGTTTGACTAAGCAATTAATCTTGAACACAAAATAACTCTGAGTATGCTTATATATATGCTATAATAGCTAAAAGGCTCTAACAGCAATTAAAGGTAGAAGCTGATTAAATATTACTGTCTGAATGAATCATTTATCAGAAGACTCTATTGTGAGAACTTATTAGATGCCTTTTACTGAAAAAAATATTCCCCTGGCAATAAGTATTTATTTGCCTTTATTGTTCTCTCAGTTGGTATCACAGAAAATGTATGACAGTGACTTTATCTCTACTTTCATTTATAGAAAGGAGGCTGTTATCTGATCTCCTGGAAGAAAGACAGATTCGTATTGTAACTCATGTTTTTGAATCATGCTGAATGGTCCTAGCAATGTGGCCTTTTCTTATTTGCTTGCCCATCTATACTTTGAAATATATGAAGAACTTATGATCCTTTACAAAGAAAAATACACACAGTCAAAACACTATTTATATATGATATTACTGTATAAGTAATTCCCAAATCTCAGTTTTTTTTTCAACTTTTTACATGGCAAGTCTTGATTCTCATTATTTCCCCTTACCTCCGCCCTCCCTTCACCCCCTCCTCCCCTCCCCATCTACAAACACTTTATTTTCATCTTTTCATTCTCTCACATTTTTTTCTTTTCCCTTTTCACTCTTCCCCTACCCATCCCACCTTCCCTACACCTTTAGCTCCTTTCTTCCCATTTCTAAATGTCAGTAATCTTATTAGGATCTTATGCATTGTTGCAGATTATTCACACCAGGGAAACTATTTGTATTTACACATGTGTGACTTATTTATTTCACTTAGGAGTATATCTTCAATATGTATCCATTTTCCTATGAATGAATCTATTTTCTCGTTCCAAATCTCAATTTGGCTTATTAGGAAGAGATCAATATTAGCTTTTAGTTAAATATACTTCCAACAAAGATGTTTATTGATTTTCATTTTTAATCAGGTAATATGCTGATAGTACTTTATGGCCTTTGCTCTTATAATTTTCATAGTAAGAGACTGTCAATCAGTCTAATTAAGTTGCTCAAGGTCCTAGAGCAAGTAGATGCAAAGCTGAGAATGGAACCCAGATCCGTCTGACTTCATTCATGGCTCCCAACTGTCTCCCGGTGATTCACTTTGGGCCATTTCGTAACAAGGATGAGCTGTAGGTGTTGACCAGTTTGTGGCAAATGTGTCATATTTTCTAATTCTGTGAAGTAGCTTAGATGACAGAAGAGTTCTGTGACTAAAACCCCTTTGGATTTTCCTTTAAACATACTACTCCTTAGTTTCTATCTATATTAACAAAGAAGGATAGACATTCCCTTCCTAGTTTTGTTAAGGATCGCCCCCTTTTCTGTAGGTTCTTCTCAAGGGCTAATTTAGTTAGTTTTCATATAATACTGTATACCTCTTTTGTCTGTACCATCTTTCCTTTCCAGCTATCCTTGAGATGGAAGCCAGACAATGAAATAGGATTTAGTGGGAATAGAAGGCCAACCAAAAGCCAGGACCAAGCATATTGGGATTGGGGCTGTCACACTGTGCCTCTAAAACCTGCTCTCATTGAATCTACCTCTGTTACTGTAATCATACCTTCACATTTTAATAACATTATCTTTGTAAGAGCTACCTCTGAAAAGCTGTAATTGAATTCAATGACAGGTGAGAGCTACCCCAGAGGAGCAAGGGATACCTGGAAGAGATTTCCCCTGCTTAGTCATAGACCCGTGTCCTCAGCTAGGGAGTACATGCACTTTGGGCCAGAAAGAGACCGATCTCAGCAAGATAGGCTTGTGTAGTTTGGATCCTGGTGATAATTTAACAAATCTCAAGTGAAATATAAAAAATTCAATTGGCTGAGATTTTTGTGTAAGTATAGATTTTGTGGACTGTCACATTTGAGTTCCAAGATCAGTTGGAATGTGTAGCTACTATTGATTTGGGGTAAGTTATCCCTCAGATACATATACCCCCATGTCTCAAATGGAGATAATGACACTATTGTTATCTTGGAGACTAAATGGATTAGCATATCCAACGCACCATAATGAAGTGTTCGGTAATGATTAAAATATTAATATTCTTCACTAATATTTTGCTAATAATGAGTAAGTAATTTACTCAAGATTGGAATTTTGCTTAAAAACTATACTCTTACATCCTAGAATTTCCATATTAATTTTAACTCCTCAATCAGCCCACTGTGTCTTTGAACATGCTTTTTCCCCAACTAGATTCTCCTATGCTCCTTGTTGAGCTTAGAACTGCCTTTCACTCTTAATACCATTTATATATTATTTCACTGGAATAAGATTGCTAAAAGAATGAGTAAATTAGGTGCTCATCACTTAAAAACATATTTCTGAGTTTCTATAAAAATCAAGTAAACACTACTTGACAATTTTGATTTGCATCAAATCTTCAAACCATAATTTATTATTCTCTTGGGCAAAAATATCACTGAGTGTCTTTCTGTCTGCCAGGCACCATGAGAGAGGCTGAAGATACAAAAATGCACAACTAATAACAAGTGTATGGTTACCAACTGTAGGACACTGCCCTGACTAATATTATAGGTAGAGGCTTTGGTGAAGCATCAGTAGAGATGCGAGGAATGTGTGATTTCTTCATATAATTTAAAATCACCTGCACTTTTCCATTTGTTGGCTTGGGTTTCGCTTCGATCCTCCAGTTAGAATATAAAATTCATGAAGGCAGAACACCATACCAGGAACTTCAGTAATTATACATATAACGAATAAACGAGGAGTTGGTTGCTAGTTGGAGAGAAATCTACAAACAAACTACAATTTGTGGAAAAATTATTGGTGGGGGAAGTTTGGAGCCCAGTGGGAGGTGGGCATGGTTGGCAAAGAGCATGAAATGAGACTGGCAGGAAGACAAGCTCCTGGCGATCGTGTTGAAAAGTCTGGCTTTTATCCTGAGTGTCTCTTCAAGCCTTGCACTTTTGGGTCCCTTCTATGTTGCTTCAGTTTTGATGGAAATTAAAAAATATAAAAAACTCCTGTTATCAGAAGAAAGAAAATCCAAAACCTCGCTGCTTAGTAATGAGAAAGCAGAAATCAAAGAACTAACTGACTGTTCAGTGCTCACCTCTGAGCCACCTCTGTTGCTGAGAAAAACCTCCCAAACCTCCCTAAGTTCCTCCTCGGTGCTTGAGTTTACAAAGTATTATTCTGAGGCTGTCTGATCAGGCTTATAGAACAATGCTGTAGAAACATAGTTCAACATTGTGCTAAATGTAACGGCATTGAAATTTGCTTTAACATTTCTTTTTATTTCTCTGTATTAAAGGAGATAGTTGCTTTTGTGAGCAGATGCCTGTCATTTTTTTTCTAAACTTCTAGCTCCAAATATGTCTTCAAGTAGAATTTCTCTTAAAGAATCTTTGCACATAGCAGTTTTAATGCTTAGAAGCTCAATTTGTTCCAAGGACAAATCTCTGAGTAAAACAAATGGTATGTTTTCTAAAAACCTTCACAGGTATAGTTTTTCTTCCTGCTTATGTCAAGAGATGAAGCCAGAGAAATAAGCAGGAACATGGCTAAGCTAGTTTGGAAATATCCACATTCCATGTCATTTACTCCTGCAAGAGAACTAACTAGAGCCCCACAAATTGTACCAAGAATGTTTCATTAAATCATGATATGAGATGGTAAACAAAAAAGCAGAAAGAAAAGATAAAAAAGAAAAAAGAGAAGAAAAACTAATTTCACATACCTATAAGAAGAGACTATATACAATAAGCATCCTGCCTGAGATTACAACTGTTCCTGTGAAATTTGAAATCAGTTAATTTTAATGTATTCCTGTTGAATATCTACTAGGTACTCAGATATTTAAGTATATTATCTCTGATCATCAAACAACAACCTCTCAAGATAGTTATTATTTAAATTAGTTATTGTTATCTCCATTTTGTAACCAAGCAGACCCAGTCTTAACAGGCCAAGTCACTTTCCCACAGCCAAAGAGCTAAAAAGTGTGGAAGGAGAGACAAACCTTTTATTCATTTTTTTTCCAGATCTGTAATACTTTTTTTATTTTTTTCATGTGCTGTGTGGCCTCTGGAAACTGCTCCAAATGTGAGTACAGCTGCTAAAATCAGCCACAGGAATTTGTCTTTTATGTGCTATAAAAAAAATAAAAACAGCCATATCCCAATGCCAGGTGATGCGTTTTTTCAGGTTATTTTTGTGCATTCTCTGCCTCTGTCCTTATGAACATCCATTACTAAGGGAGGCGCAGTGTGGAAGCTCCAACTTAACTATCACTTTCAACTCCTCCACAGACCATTTCCTTCTCATGGGTGAGAAACGTATCTGTTGGCAGTTATTAATAGAAATATAACTGACTCCCTGGTTGCCCAACACGGACAACAGGGGGGATGCAGTAGTGAGACAGTTACACCTTCAAATCCGAATCACTTTCATTCACAGCAGATGTAAGTTTCAGAACTGCAACCTGAAAGATTCTTCCGGGTAGTAGAGATAAGCTCACCCACATAAACCATGACTTGCCATCTGGTGTGTGCTCCTTGAAACTTATTTATGTGAGAAAAAAAAAAAATCCTTGGCAAAGTGTTTGTCTTGTTGCCGTAGTCATACTTGCATTTTTTCTCATGTGTGTGTTGCTTTCCTTTGACTTAACTAAGGAAAGTGTCTTAAAAATGGAAAGAAAATTCAAGTTGATATAGTAATAACAGCGGATTTGTAGGACAAATAAGCTATCTACTGCCATCTACTTTCATCTTCGTTTTTTGTTAATTATTACTACCACTGAGCTAAATCCCCAGCCCATAGATTAATATATTTTTAAGCACAGCCCTAAAACCAAATTTCTAACTATGAATCAAGTTATTCGCTGGAGCTACTGAGGATGTTTCTGCTTCTAACAATAATGGTAAATGTAGAAAGTAGTAAATACTTTAGTAAAATCTCTGTCTCTCTCAACAGTGCCTTCTACAAGCTAGGCAAGTGCTCTACCTGTGAGCTCCTGAGCTGTCGATGCCCTCAGCTCACAAAAAAGGCCTTCCAGACTGCTTCATAAAGCAGCAAGAATTATCAGATAAATGAAGTGAGAGGAAAGATTTTTGAAGAGGATTAATGACAATTTATTTTTTACTATAATACAATTTTAAACTTTAAATATAAACTATTTTTTTGATTAGCCCTTGTTAAATGCCTAGGAATCAACCTAATGAAGAGGTGAAAGACCTGTGTAATGAAAATTACAGAATATTGAAGAAAAAATTGAAGAAGACACTAGAATATAGAAAAATCTACCATGTTCACAGATTGGCAGAATTAATATTATTAAAATGGCCACATTACCAAAAGTAATTTATAGATCCAATTCAATCTCCATCAAAATTCCAATGAAATTATTTACATTACTAGGAAAAAAAACCCTAAAATTCTTAGGGTAACACACAAGACCTAATAGCCAAAGCAGTTCTAAGCAAACAAAACAAAACAAACAAACAAAAAAACCCAAGGTTGAGGCATCACAATATTTAATTTCAAATTATACTATGAAGCCACAGTAACAAAACATCATGGCAGTGACATGAACATAGACATATAGATCAGTAGTGTGGAACAGAGGACAAAGAAACAAACTTACGCAACTACAGCTATCTCATTCTAGATGAAGGAACCAAACACATGTTGGAGAACACAGCTGCTATAAAAATGGTGCTGGGAAATTTATAGGTAGAAGATTGAAACTAGATCTCTGTGTCTCATCCTATACGAAAATCAATTCAAAATGTATTAGAAACCTAAGTATATGACCTGAGACTTTGAAACTGAATACAATATAGGGAAATACTTGAAGGCAAAGACTTCCTGAATAGGACTCCAGTTGAGCCAATGGGTGTATATGATATTAAAATTTTCCTGCACAGCAAGGGAAACAGCCAACAAAGTAAAGAGACAGCCTATAGCATTGAGAAAATCTAAGTCAGCTACTCTTCCCATGGAGAATTAATATGTAGAATATATGAAGAACTCATCAACTGGAGACAACAAGAAAAACCAAACGAGCAAATGAACCTAACAGGCACTTCTTAAAAGAAGTACAAAGGGCAAATAAATATATTACAAAATATTCAATGTCTTCAGCCATTAGGGAAATGCAAATGAAAACTGCATTGAGATTCCATCTCACCCTATTCAGAATGGTTGTAATCAAGTATTCACAAAAACAGAGCTGACAAAGATGTGGAGTAAGAGGAACGCTTTCTACACTGCTGGTGGGCATATGCATTAGTTCAACCAGCATGGAAATCAGTATGGGAGATCTTCAAGGAAACTGAAAATGGATACATCATATGACCCAGCCATAGCACTTCTTGGTATATACTTTTTTTTTTTTGGTACCGGGGATTGAACACGGTTCCTTGCGCTTGCAAGGCAGGCCACCGAACCGCTGAGCGAAATCCCCAGCCCCTCCTTGGTATATACTTGAAGCAATTAAAATCAACATACTTCAGGGATACCTGTGTGTCTGTGTTTGTTGTGACACAATTCCAATAGCCAGGATTGCAACTACCCTAGGTATTCATCAACAGATGAATAGGTAAAGAAAGGAAGTATACACACACACACACACACACACACACACACAAAAACACACAAACATACACACACACATGCAGATACGAGGGAGTATTACCTGGCAGTAAAAAAAAGACAAAACTATGTCTCTTTCAGGACAATAGATAGTATTGGTGATCATCATGTTAAGTGAAACAAGCCACATTCAGAAATACAAGTGCTGTAGGTTCTCCCTAATGTATGAAATATAAAAGACATAACATGAGATTAGAAGGGAGACTATTGTTAGACAAAAATGATGGGAATTAGAAAGAAGGAAGAGATATAGGGGAGGAAAAGTGTCAGGGAAAAATAATTATTAATTATATGATTAAGAAATCATGATCATGTGAACTTATTAAGTAAAAAGGTGTCCTCTACACTGTGTTAAGCGAAACATTGTACAATGAAATGTGTAACATTACCAATTTTTATTTGTAAAATACTTCAGAAATATAAAAACAATCATCTAGAATGTAGAGTGGTATACACTTAATTATTTTAATATGTTTCTGGGAGTGAGCTGCTGTGTGTATTTTTCTTTTTGAGAGTATTCTTGAATATTTTTCTATTATAAAATATTTCTAAGCAGAAAGAATTAGGAATTGCTGTAAGTATATAAGGTGATAGACATGTTGAATAGTTTGATTGTAGTAATCATTTGACAATATATATTCTATGTCATACTGTAGACCTTACATGTACATGATTTCCCTAAGTATCCTCAAAAAATTTAAAAAGAAAAAAATAACAGTAGTGATACTTGGCCATGTAAGTTAGAAATATTAAAAAATGTTTTTAATCAATTAAATTAAGTAAGATATTTGCTATTATATAGAGAGAAAAGAAACTTTTGGCTCTATGTTTTAAAATAACGTTTCCATTTAGTATTTTTCATGTGTGTATTCATTTGGCAAGAAAATGTCATAGCATAAACTTTGCAATATAAAGAATATTGAGTTTCAATTAGGTCTACAGAATTTAATACATTGCGTATGTGAGAATAGTGTTTCTTTGAAGAACCTCAAGGGCATTGTTTTTTTGTTTATATGGAATGAATCATTAAATAATGTGATTCAGTCCATTATTTTGATAGATTTCATCTGATACATGTCATTAGCATTAGTAAGATATTTATCAGCAAAAATTTCAGCAGTCCTTTGTTTTGTAATGTGCTATGAATAAACAACAGAAACTAAGTAACTACCATAATACCTATTTTCACTGGGACCAACTACAGCTCAGGAATTTAACAAATATTATTTCTGCTTCATAATCCTCAGAGAAATTCCCTAAGGTCATCATTAACACCATTTTACAAATGAGAATAGTACAAGATTGATTTCAAAGCCTATGCTTTTGCCTTTACACTGTCTCTCCGGTGAGCAAAGTGCATAATTTCAGCAAGGCCAACTATTTCAGTGTTAATTCTAGGTTACATTGCATGTGCTTGCAGTTTCTTCTCTATTTGGATCAGACAGAATAGACGAGGATTTGCTGGTAAGTTAACTCAGAAATGTCCATAGCTTAAAACAGATAGCGTTTATTTCTGACTCACAGGAATTCTCCAGTTGGTGCCAGGAGCTCAGATGCACTGAATATTCTTGGGCTGGGAGTGGGGGGAACAGAGAGAGGGCAAAAGAAAGGGGGAGGGGAAGAAGAGAGGAGGAAGGAGGGAGGGAGTGAGAGAGACAGACAGATGTACTGACTGTGTGAGAAAACTTTGCTTAGCCTGCATGTGACACAGTCACCTCTACTCCTCTACTCATTTTTCTTTGACTAAAATTAGTCCCTCATAACTATAAAGTCTCAGGGAAGTACAACTTTTTTAAACTCAAAAGAAAAGATACTATTTATTGGTAAATACCTGCAATGTCTATAGTCCTCATATCACGATAATTCTAATTAGTCTTACATGGTTTTTTAGGTATTCATTGGCATAACTTTGATATAATTTAAAAAATACTGTATTTCAAATAACTTAAGGAAAATCACATAAGACTATGTAACAAGAGAACAGTGACAGACACACAAGATCAAACAACAATTAAACAGAAAGCATTGGATAGATAAGGTAAAAGAAAACAATATCATTGTAAAAAATATTGATTAGAAGATAACGTAAAGCCAGAAGCAAATGTAAAAAAATATAGTGTCAATTTCACTAAAGAAATAAAACCCAAGCACAATGCCTGCTGTGTGGATGAGTCACATCTAAATCTAGTTAAAACTATGAGTAATTCTGTGTGAGTCAAATACAAACAATACAGATAATAGAAGAGGAAAGCAGAGATGTGCAGAGTAGCATATATTACCCTAAGTGGCTCCACCAAAATACATGAAAGAATTAAAATCAGTTAATTAAACATCTGAGCCAAGTGACTAGGAAAGATAGCAGAAGATATGTAATAAAAGTGACAAGAATGATTTAATAAAGATATTAATGAATTTCAAAACAAGAGGGGAAGAAGTAGAATTAACCAGAAATTCCCCAAGTGTGGGTCTTGGAAAATAGCAGCAGCTGCCACAGCAATGAATTTGATTTTCTAAGGAGAAAACAGGACCAACACCTCAAATTAATAACAAGAACATCTAGTTATGAGAGATACTGTGAAAATTAAGAAGAATTGGGAATACATACTTCTCTCACGAAATGAATAATATCTGAAGAGCAGGATAAAATAGGATTATGAAGAGAATATAAACTGTGTAATTTGATCCAAGAAGAGAAACATGTATCTAGAGACCAATAATGGGAAAAAACACAGAAAGTTGTGAAATCTCCCTGAACAACATTTAAAATTTGGATATTTTTAGGTACATTTAAATTAATTGACTTAAACAGTACCTAATAAAAGAAAGAAGGAACTCCGTCTACTATTTTGTGCTGTGAGAGTTACATATGCACTGGAATGTGATAAAATATATTTTTAAATGCCACATTAGTGCAAAGTAAGGCATACTCTACCATTTTAACACAATATGATGTATTTAAAGTTTTTGCACATCACCAAGTGAAATTATCCTTATAATTAAGGAATAGTTCAGTACGAACAATGCATTAATGTGTTTAATTGATTAAAAGTTTATAAGGGAAATCAAATGGGCTTTTAAAATATAAACTAAAAATATTTGCTAAACCTCAATACTTACTTTTTAAAAATTTCATGAAAATTTTTCTATTTCTTATTTACTAAAGCTATCTTTGCAGTCTTGGAAAAAAATTTTGCATTGTATACATGATATATACTTCGTAGTTTGCAAGATGATACAGTAAGTTGTGCAAGTTTTATATTAAAGTCAGGAATAAGAAAATTGAATAATATTTCTGTTATTTAACATTGTTATAGAAATGCCAAGGAAGCTAGAAATTAGAGAAGGAAATAAAATGTGTGCATACTGGCAAACAAAATAATAAATAGATGTCTATATAAGTAATTTTTATATGATAGATATGACAAAAAGTTAATTCAAAAACCAGTAAAATTAGTGAGTTTGGTGCATTAAGGTGCCAAGTATTATAAACAGTGTCAGCTGCATTATATTGTGAAAGTCCCCTTGATGCCAACAATTAGCAGCCAGAAGAAGAAAAAAGGGATTAAATATGCCATCTATAAATAATAAAAAGGTCAATTTTTAGGCAAAAAGCTACAAATACATGTACAATATGCATATTTATAGACTTCAGACATTAATTATCAAAGTAGATTTGAACGAAGGTAGAGATTTCTATTCACTTGGATACTTAGAATAGAAAGACTGTGGTTTCATTAAATGAATCTAAATATTCACAATTCCACCAGGATGTCTGGAGCTGAATTAAATCATCTTAAGTTTACCAGGAAGAGCAAGTAAGTACTGGGACAACCTAAAATAGAATAAAAATGGGCTATGTAGTAATAAAGCAACATGGTATTGGCTCAGAATGGCTAAGTCAATATAAAGGCCCGCATGTGAGAGATAAGACCAGGCATATGTAGGATAATATTATCATAAGGTGTATAATAAAAGTGGCATTTCAAATCCTGGGAGGACAGGTAGATTGTTCAGTAAGTGAAATTGCAACTGCCAGTGAGTTGTAAGAGGTGCAGGGTGGAGCGATGGCTCACACTTAAAGCTCTTTGGTTTGGCTTCTGAGATCTGCTTCTAGTTCTTCCACTTCCTCCGTGATATGGTTTACACCCAGATGGCCCCCAGGAGCCACGTGCTCTTATATGCAGGCTTTTGAAAGATGGCTGGGCCATCCAGGTGCTGTAGCTGACTTGCTCTTGGAGGTGGGGTTTGGCCCGGAAAAGGCGAGTCACTGGGGTGCGACCTAGAAGGGTGCACTGCTCTTCCTGGCCTCCCCACTTCAGTCTTTGTTGTTTTGATCTCTATGATGTCAGCAGCTTTCTTCCCCTCAAAGTCTTCTGCCACTGACTCTCTCTGAATGAAATTTTGGAATGTGGTATAGTAGGATTGCTCTGTTCAAATACCATCACCCCTTGATTATTCTCTGACTTCAGCATCAAACATCAACTTTGATGCAAATAATATACAGCAGTAGATCACTCAGAAACGTGTTTTTGGGGGAAGTATGGTTTTCTTTGGAATAAACACCATATAAATTAGCTCACATTAAAATTGTTTTCATTTCCTGAGTGAGGAACCTGATCTTGGTACTTACTAAGCCTGGTTCTCTGGCCAGTAGCCTCCACTTTTCCAGGGGACTTGTGAAGAGCCAAGAATCCCAAGAAAGATGCCAGACCTACTGAATTAGCTTTGAATTTTCTCAAAATCCTTACTTGATTCTTAACAACATTAATATTTAAAAGGCAGTGAATTACAGCATCTTATAGGATTATTCCAGCTCAATTTATAATGTATTTTCTTTCCTAAATGTATAAGGAGATAATCAGGTCAGTCTGTCTGTCTCTACCTCTTTCCTTCTCTACTCCTTAACGAAAGGTAAAAATTAATATCTATCACAGGAAATTGAATTTACTGAGGAGGGTTTGCCCATGTTAATCAAGTTTTGTCAGGCTTCATGTGCAATCACCCAAAAATGTAAATGTTAATATCAAATATCACAAGAAGTATTTTTCTTCCTTCTGTCCATAATTCATCTTCAACCGTTCCAAGTTATATTTTACTGTTCACTCTAGCCTATTTTCTTCCATCGCCAATGACACTTAAAAAAACTGCAGTTTGAATCACTATGTACAAACAAAAGCTTTGGAACAATTTGTTTCAGTTACTATGTGAATGTGTTACTTCTATGATCTCTACAATCTCTGTCATCATCTCTGGTTCACAGCATGACCTTGAAAGTATGAATAATGCAAATTTGAATTCTGAAAATATGACATATATATGTAAGAATATAGCCATATCACAGGAGATACATTTCCTCCCCTTGTGGTATTCCTTAAGGCAAAAGAAACATATGTGTATGCTTTGCAGGGATAAGCATGTTCTAATCTTTCTCTTTTTGTCACAGTAGGAAATTGCTTATTGTTATCATGCACTTTATTTAAAAGTACATGATCTGCTCAATAAGATAAATGTTGACTGTATGTCAGCAGCCAAGAAAATGTCATAAACAAAACATGTTGAGAAATGAAAACATTTATAAAATTTTCCATGTTATTATTCTCAGAGTTGGATAATAGTAAATATAAGGTATATCGATGCTGTTCTCTTGAATCTCAAAGTACACAATAATTTTCATTCCTTACAACAACAATATATGTCTTTCAACTAGTGGAGAATTTTCTCAGTGTCTTTTCTTATACCTTGAAAGAGAGACGAAGGTCTCTTGGTTCCTTAGAGAAACTTCAGATTGAATAACTCCTGCACTTCCTGGAGAAAGAGCGCTAGCATGTGATAGCACTGGGTGTGTCTGGAGGAGGAGTGGGCATCACATACAAAATGGTCTCGGGCAGCCCATTTTCTCGGTTTCCCTTCTTGTCCTTCTCAGACAAGAGCTGTCTCTCAATAAATATTCCTTACTCTTAAAGAATAAGTCACAAGTCTCACTCAGGCCAGACGTACTGTGGAACGCTCGTGGCTACACATTACCTAATCGTTTACTCCTCTGTTCTTTCAGCAACTGTGGATTGGACACTTTATTCTAAGCGTAGAGGTGTGGCACTGTGAAGACCGACAAAACTGTTTGCTCTCAAGAAGCTAATATTCTCGTGAAAGAAGGCAAAGAAGAATAAGTGGAAAAGCACGACAATATATGTCAAATATTCAGTAATAAGTGTTAAGGGAAAAGGAGTAAAGGAGGGTGGCACAGGTAGCGCTTCAGGGGGCTCCGTACCTGTGGTCGGTCACACTTGGAGAATCAGTTCATAGTGGGTGAGTCTCAGAGGTCTCCGTCTGTGAGAAGGGTGCTGACAAAGTGACTCTAGCTCTCTACATCTACACAGGAGCTCCATGTTTCAGAACTATTTCTTAAAAACCTCCAATTAGGATATTATTTTTTGTCCTGGGATTGAACTTGGGACCTTGTGTTTGTGAGGCAGGCGGTGGAACCACTAAGCTAAATCCCCGGTCCTCATATTAGGATAGTAAACTCATTTTAGATTTTTAAAAAGAGCTGATTTCTTTTTCATTTTTTTATTTATTCATCTGTGCAGCTTTTAAAAAAATGTATACTTGATTGTATAATGTCTCTCCTCCCAATCTTCAGAGAATTTACTCTCTCTGTGTAAACTCCAGATTCCTCACTATGGCCTCCAAGAGCCCTCTTGATCTGGCCTGTGCTGACTGATTCCAGCTCCCCTCACCCACCTTGTTCATTCAGCTCCAGCCAGTGTGGCCTCCCTGCACCCTCAGATACAGGAGGTCTCTCCTCATGGACTTCACACACTGCTCGCTTTATCTTCAAGAGTCATCCCCACATATCTAAATGGCTTTCTCTTTCATCTTTTTGGTGCGTCATCTTCAGAGAAGCCTTTTCTGAGCCACTCAACTAAATTAATTTCACCCTCATCTCCACCCCATCAATCTGTTCTTGTACTAGTTCTCAATTAATTATTGAGATTGGATATTTATATCCATAAATCAGATGGTCCATGAAGGCCCTCTCGACATAGGTGACACTACGGCTGAGACACAAGTGACAGAGAGAAATCTAGTCATGTCCAAATCAAAAGGAATGTGCTGTAGACAAGAGCGAGGAATGGGTGAAGGGAGGGCAGGGACAAGGGGAAAAAATGAGAACCAAGACTTGTCATGTAGAGGTACAAGATCCCAATGATGAATGTAACTGTACCGTATCCCTAAAATGTACCAATAAACTCAGTGAGGGGGAAAAAGAGGGAATAGAAGCAAAAGGCCTAAACTGGGAAATTATCTTGACAGCTTTGACTTGCAAGACTCCATGTGGATGGAGCAAGGATGACAAGGGGGAATGGTATTTGGGATGAGGTTAGAAAGCAAAGCAAGGACCAGATCATATAATAAATTTTGGTTTACAATAGAGTGTAGGTGTCATTCTACATCTAATGGGAAAAGCATCATTAAATTTTAAGCAGAATAGTATTTAAGCAGGTACTAGTTTTAGAGGAACATTTTAATCACTTTCTAGTGCCATTTAGAGAGATGATGAAGACTAGCGAAGGACCTTGTGCAGGGGTAGACACCAAGGATTTTGTTTTGGGCCTCTTCAGTTTGAATGCACATAAAATATCTCTACTTAAGCAATAAATAGTACTGGAGTTCTGAGGAATTATCATAGCTGCAATGTTGTTGCGGTGACTTTAACTTATCAGGCAATAAGTAAGTACCTTCTGCATTCTTCACCCTGTATTATGTCAGAAGAATATTAGAGGATGTAGCAGATAGGTTTGTTTCAGGGGCTCGTAAGCTAACTGGAAGTATTACAGTCATAAATTAATTACAGCATATTTAAGCACTAACCTGATGGCCTCATCCATAAGAATCGGGGGAAGAGGAAGAGCAAGATTTGTTTTACATATCAAAAAACTTATGATACTTTGCTAAAATTTTTCTAGTTTAGTTACCATCAACTGCAAGCTAATGTATTCTTTGTAATGGGAAAAGAGTGGTGACTGAAAGAGACATGGTCTATTTTTTCATGGAGCTCACAGTCTAGTGAAAGATAAAATTAAAATATTTACAGAAAATCTGTGGTGACTGTCATAAGTGAATGCTCCTGTACTCTGTGAAAACATTTGAGGGTTTGACCTAATCTGTCTTTAGGGAAGATTGTGCTCCAAGTCTTTTGATTTGAATATGAATGAAGAGCAGAAGGAGAATAAGCAACATAGGGGTGGTGGAAAATGCACTGGACACAAGGAAACCGAGTGAAGCTCCCGGACTAGCAGAAGCACAGTGCACTTGAGGAATTCAGAGAAAGCATTGGGGACAGGAGGGCCAGGATGTCTGGCTGGAGACAGCCAGAGAGAAGGCAGCTTAACGATAGTAAGGGGAATGGAAAGTCATTGGAAGATTTGAAATCATAGTGCCACAGTAACATTCCAAATATCCTCATATCCCTATATAAAATGGTTTTAGTACAGAGTATGGCAAGTTGGCAAGGGTTAAGAAGCATGAGAATCTATGGTAGACTGGAATAGAATGCTGTTGGCAAAAACTGTGAGAAGTGGATGAATTGAAGATTACCTGGATGGGTGAATGGATAAGGCAAATTCAAACTGACTGAGTGTTGGATTACATGAAGGCTTGAGGAAGATGGAGGATCAAAGATAATTACCACATCTCTGGCTGGCATAATCAGAGGATGGGGTGCCCTTCACAAAGGCAACACACTTAGTAATGTGGCATTGCTTTTCATAAATGTGTTGTCCTAGGTACTACAAAGTGACCTTGTAAGGTCACAGGCTTAAAGATTATACAATATAGTGCATAATATTGTATTTTCATGGAAATTTTATTCAATGATTGGCACACACTTGCAGCTGTCTTCTGTCAACCTTTAAATAATGAAAATTTAAAAAGCTTGAAATTCTTTCATCCTATCTTATTTTATCTCACATTATTTCCTTGTAGCGTGTGTTTTAAACAAAATTAGCCATTTTAAAAGGTAGAATTAAACCAAATATGGGGGCACAAGATGGTAACCCCAACGCTCCAAGAGCATGCAACGGGATTGCAAATTCAAACCCAGATTGGGCAAGAGAATTAGCAAGAACCTGGCTCATAGTTAAAAAACACACAAAAAGGGCCCAAGAAATGTATAATAGATATGGAGAAATAGAGAGAAAATGTTCAAATGTGAAGGAGAACAAGGAAGGGGGCAGGGGGCAAAGAAGGAAGGCAGAAGAAAAAGAAAAGAATAGGACAAATATGGCAACCGTTTTTGTAAATAAGGAGGGGAAGAGGAATTGAAGGGAGTACAGGGAGTTGGGGAACAAAAAAGAATCAAGATATTATGTACAGGTACAAGTTCCTTCTGATGAATGTGATCATTATGTATCTCTAGAATGTACCAAAATATTTTAAAATAAATAATATTTTCATTAAGTTTATTGGTACTTTTTTTCTCATTGAGTTTATTGGTGCATTTTAGGTGTACAGCACAGTTACATTCATTGTTGGGATCTTGTACCTTTACATGACAGGTCTTGGTTCTCATTTTTTCCCCTTGTCCCTGCCCTCCCATCACCCACTCCCCCCTTCCCTATTTATAAAACTTTATTTCCATTTTTTTGTTTTCTCAGATTGTTTTCTTTTCCCTTCTTTCCTTTCCCCTACCCTTCCCACTTCCCCTACACCTTTAGCCCTTTTCTTCCTATTTCACATTGTCAATGATACCATTAGGATCTTATGTACAATTATAGTTTTTACACCAGAGAAACTATTAGGTACTTACACATGTGTGACTTATTTCTTTCCCTTAAGGGTATATCCTCAATATGCATGCAGTGCAGTTACATTGATCATTGGGATCTTGTACCTTTACATGATGTATCTTGGTTCTTATTTTTTCCCTACACCCCTTCCCTCCCTTTACCCCCTCCACCTTCCCTATTTACAAAGACTTTGTTTCTATTTTTTCCTTTTCTCATATTTTTCTTTACCCCTTTCCTTTCCCCTTCTCCTTTAGCCCCTTTCTTCATATTTCACATTATCAATTATACAATTTGAACCTTACACTTTTAGTTGTTTTGTTTTGTTTTGTTTTTTGTTTTTGTTTTTTTGGTGCCAGGGATTGAACTCAGGACCTTGCCCCTTGCAAAACAGGTGGCAGAACCATTGAGTTAAATCCCTGGCCCAACACTTCATTTTTCACACCAGAGAAACTATTCAGTATTTACACATGTATGTCTTATTTATTTCACTTAAGAGTATGGCTTCAATATGCATCCATTTTCCTATGAATGACACTAGTTTTTCATTCTTTATGGCTGAGTAGTATTCCATTTTATAGAAAATCCACATCTTCTTTATCCAATCTCCAACTGATGGGCAATTCGGCTGTTTCCAAGTTTTAGCTATTAGAAACTGTGCCGCAATAAACATGGGTGTGCATATATCACTATGATATGATTCTTTTCATTCTTTTGGAAAGATACCCAGCAGAGGCTTATCTAGGTCAAATGCACCTCTAGTCCCAGCTGTTTGAGGTATCTACATATTGATTTCCACTGTGGTTGCACCAGTCTGCACTCCCACCAACAATGGAGAAAGGTTCCTTTCTCCCCCATACCCCCAGTTTTTGTTATTGGTTGATTTCTTGATAGCAGCCATTCTTTCTGGAGGGAGGTGGAATCTCAGTGTTGTTTTCATCTTCACCTCTTGAATGACCAGTGATTTGGAACATTTTTTTCATGTATTTATTTGCTGCTTTTACTTCTTTGTGTGAGAAATGTCTGTTCATTTCAGATTCCCATTTTTGAATTGGGTCTTTATATTTGGGAGGCCTGACTTTTTTGAGTTCTTTATATATTCTAGATAATAGTCCTTTGAGGAGCAGATGGTAAAACTTTTTCCCACATTGTACATTGTCTCTTAGCTTTGTTGGTGGTTTCTTTTGCAGTGCAGAAGCTTTTTAATATGATGAGTTCCCAGTTGATTCTTTGTGTTAGTTCCTGTGCTACTGAGGATTTGTTCATAAAGTCTTTTTTTTAACATCAATTTCTTTGAGAGTTCTGCCTAACATAACTTCCAGCAAGTTTAGAGTTTCTGTTTTAATATTTAGATCTTTAATCCACTTGGATTTTAGTTTAGTGCATGGTTAAAGATAAGGGTCTAGTTTTAATCTCTGGCAGATTGAAATCCATTTTTTTCAACACAATTTATTAAAGAGGCTATCTTTCCTCCACTGAGGATGGTTGGCTCCTTTGTCAAAGATGAGGTCGCTGAGTACATCTGGAGTTGTTTCCACATCTTCCAATCTATTCCACTGATCCTCCGGTATTTTTCTTTGCCAGCACCATGCTGTTTTAACAGTGGCTTTGTGGCACAGTTTCATGTTGGAGATTTTAATAACTCCTGTCATGTCTCTTTTGCCTAGAGTGGCTTTTGCTACCTTTTGAATGACCAGGGATATTGAACATTTTTTCATGTATTTATTTTCTGCTTTTACTTCTTTGTCTAAGAAATGTCTGTTCATTTCAGTTGCCCATTTTTGATTTTGGTCTTTATATTTGTGGGGGGTCTGATTATTTTGAGTTTGTTCTATATGCTAGACAGTAGACCTTTGTCAGAGGAACAGCTAGTAAAAATTTTTTTCCCACATTGTAGGTTGTCTCTTAGCTCTGCTAGTGGTTTCTGTTGCAGTGAAGAAGATTTTTAGTAAGATGAGATCCCAGTTGTTGATTCTTTGTTCTAGTTCTTGTGCTACTGATGATTTGTTCATAAAGTCTTTTCCTATGTCATTGTCTTTGAGAATTATACTTAACATAACTTCCAGCAAGTTTAGAGTTTCTGTTTTAATATTTAGATCTTTAATCAACTTTGATTTTAATTTAGTGCTTGTGAAAGATAGTGGTCTAGTTTTAATCTTTGGTTGAGTGAAATCCAGTTTTTCCAACACAATTTGTTGAAGAGGCTATCTTTCCTCCACTAAGGTTTGACACCTTTGTCAAAGAGGAGGTAGCTGAGTACGTCTGGAATTGTTTCTCCATCTTCTAATCTATTCCACTCATCCTTATGTCAGTTTCTTTGCCAGAACCATGATGTTTTTAACACAGTGGCTTTATAGTATAGTTTCAAGTTGGGGATTGTGATGTCCCCTGTCAGGTCTCTGTTGCCTAGAATTGTTTTTGATCCTAGGTATGTTCTGGTTCTAAATGAATTTTTGGGTTGTTGTCTCTAGTTCTGTGAAATATACAGTTGGGATTTCAATTGGGATTGCATTAAATCTGTATAGCAATTTTGGAAGTATGTCTATACAATAAATAATTTTTTAAAAAGGCCTAGGATATAGCTCAGTGTGAAGGCACTGTGTTTAATCCCTAGTACTCCAAATAACAACAACAATAATTGTAAAATAAAATTAAGGGTAGAATTAAATTATATTTAGCATATTCACAATGTTTGGCTATTACCACCTCTACAAAGCTTCAAAATACCCTCAGAAGAGATTTCCATATCCATTGAGCAGTTCCTCCTACTCTTTCTTCCTCACAGCTTCTGACATTCACCAGTCTGCTTTCTGTTAATAGCATTTTTTATTGTTTTTTAAAATTGATGTTTACTTTCGAATTACAAAAAAAATTATGCCTTCAAACTGTTCTTAACCACAAGATGAAAAAGCAATTTTGATATATAAAATTTGAAAACCTCACCATAATAAAATTAGCTTTCAGGTCTAGCTTGAATGTTATAAGTGCTCAAAATTAAATCTTTAAAAATTATTTAAATTCTGAAATTGACTTGATAAATGTCAATTGAACATCTTCATAAGGAAAGGAATTGTAAGGATAAAAAAGAAAGTATAACAGATGGTTTAAGGAATAAATATCAATAAATTTATTTTGTGTATTTAGTTTAAATTTAGTCACTATAAGTTTAAATTCAGAATCCATCTTATCTTGCAAGTGAAAAAAAAAAAAATGTTTCCAAGCTGTGCTTTGTCCCTAAATGAAGCTATTTGCTAACTTGGGGTATTGGTGTTTTATTGCCTGAGTCTGTAAGATGGAAGGTGCTCAGTGTGTGCCTGGCAGTCTAGTAATAAAAAGAAATGCACTCCTATTACTTCTGCATTCTCCTCCTACTAAGTGATATTTCAATCTCTTTCTCCACGTGTGTATTTATAAATTTTAGAAATCTTCTTTTGACCTCTTTTAATAGAAATGAAGATTTATTTGGATTAGTATGAAAAGGGGAAAAAAGAACGTGATTATCTAGGGAAAGTTATAGTTTAAGTGGAATAATGTATATTCTAAATACAATTTAAGTGTTACTACTAAGAGCATATTTTAAAATATGCATAGAGGAGCGTGTCAGGTAGATAAAGACAGGTATAGAAATTTCCTTCACTTGCAAAACTATTTTATCACTTTTCAAAAAGAAAGAAGAAGAAGGAGGAGGAGGAGGAAAGGAGGAGGAGCAGGAGGAGGAGGAGGAGGAGGAGGAGGAGGAGGAAGAGCAACTGAGGAAATGTATTGACAGCATACTTGGAGTTTTCCAGCAACTTTGAGAGAGTGGAACAATTAGAATATTTAAATCTGAAGATCTTCAGGCTCTGTGTCTCTACTTTCTAAATTTCAAATCCCTGTATAGGAAATTTGATTAATTTGGCTTGGGTAAGTTATCTGTCAAAGCGCTCATTATTTATAGTGACAGAGATAAGGAAAGCAGACTAGGCTTCTGGGGATATTCCATTCCGTACAGTATTTTCCCAATAAATAGAAAACACTATTAGTAGGATAAATAGCTCAAGAGGTTATCTAATATAAAGATATTACCATTCATTTTATGTGCAGTTGGAAAACATATTGCTTTAAAGGATGCAATGGTGGAAGAGTCAGACTCAGCAGAGTAAAAAGTCAGATAGGGAAAAACAAAATAGAGTCAAAGCTGAAAGCTGCCTTACACAATTGCCATTCTTGATCAGATACAGACTTGCACTGAAACTGTTCAATACATTTTAGCTATGAAATTCCTGTAATAATAATAGAAGTTATATACAACTTATAATTATATTAGACATAATAAAAGAATACTAAAGTAAAATTGTAGATATTGCATTTCTGGAATGATAAATATGATTCCTAAAAGAAATGCAGATTATCTTCTTACATATTTGAATACCTATAAAAATATTTATTTATTTTTCATAATCTGATGGTCTACTCAGATGAGCCAGGCAGGATAATCTGCAAACTTATAGATTTGTCTTCCTGTGGCTCAGCGGAAGACCTGAACAGTTTCCTTTTTTATCTTCCCTGAGCCTGGGAGGTACCTTAGCTATGGGAAGGATCATGGGATACCCAATCTTGTTAGCCTGCTTTCACACAGTAGCTTTTTTTTTGTTTGTTTGGGTTATTTTCTGTTTCAGGCCGAGCTTGAAGAAAAGGCTCTGCTGCTAAAAATAAACAGTGGATCAGAAATAAAGAGGAAGGTTGTGGAAGTTTTCATGATATGAGGAAACTGAGAAGTGTCTTGAAAAATATAACATTTAGATAGATATCAGAGCCTGAGTGAAAAGAAATCAGACAGGTGTGTAGAGGTGTAGAAAGGTAGAAAATTTTCCTATCGCATCCTTCAGTCACATTCTTTTCTCAGCATTTTCACAATGCTTTTCCTTTCCAAGAAAAGTACCTGGAGGTTAAAGGTAAAGACATTGAAGGGCCTGGGATGAGAACACTAGAGCTTAAGTACATTTACGCTATGGCACGATTGTGACATTTAACAATTTTTTTTATCCTTATGTACATCATTTTCCTTGCTTGTCAGAGGTCACAGAACAAAACCCCTAGTTTTGTGAGCCAGACTACCATGAAAGAATTTACACCAAGTAAGTGAATAGGGATAAAAAAAAAAATAAAGCAATAAATGTAAACCACGGTAAGCAATGATATAGGCTATAAATGAAAGATGGTAGAAGTGGTTTAGTTGAGCAGAGCGAGGTGGGGTCAAGTGTTCTTTAACACTAGTAGTCACAAGGGGCCCCTGAAAGGTGGCACTTGAACAGGAGTGGGATGAAGTGATGGAACACACCAGACAGTTTTCAGATGTAGGGGCTGGCAAATACAAAAGCCCTCGAACGGAAGCACTCCTGGGGTGATCTAGGAACTGTAAGGAAGCCATTGTAACGGAAGCTAAATGAGGAGTGTCACTGCGGAAGTAGGATGTTATAGATTGCCATGAGGGCTTAAGATCTACCACGGAGTATCTGGCGAAATCCGGGGGAGTTTTGACCAGAGAAGGGGCATACAGTGATGTATGTTAAAGAAATGTCTGGGGTTGTTCTACAGAAAATAGATGAAATGGCATAATTACAAGCTAAGGGACTGGTCAGAAGGTACTACAGAAGTACAGGAGAAATACATTACAAAGGTTTTTTCTAAGCAGAAAGATAAACAGTTATCATTATATTTTCCCTTTTCTACATTCTAATATAACAGACCTAATTTATCTCTGAATATTTCCTTCTATGTCATGCTAGATCCTGAAAAAAAGGCTTGTCCCACTTAATGCAATTCCCATTAAACTGTAGTTTGCATTATTAGTGTAGACCTGGTATTTCTTCTTCGACAATAAGGTATAGTTGTTACTGTACAGAAACAGCTGAGATGTTTCTCAAAAGACAAGGAGCAATTTTGAAATGTACCTTTTTACTTTGAAAATACAGAGCTTTCTCTATTGGACAGAAACAATTAAGAGAAAATGTTTCTCTTAGACCAGATTCTTTTTATGCATGCACATTACTTTAAAAAACTGTGTAAATGTAAAAAACTATGTAAATGTAAAACACTGTGTAAGCTTAGTGGTGCTGGCTACCCGCCTGACAAATGGAAGATCCCCAGTTTGATCCCCAGTACAAAAAACAAAACAAACATACAAAAGAAAACACTGGATTAAAACAGAATTAAAGAATAGGTTACTGTGAACTTTATGAAAACATTATGAGCTTAACAAAAGTGTAGAATAATCTGATAATTTAAAAATAGCATGTTAGTACTTGCACTACTTGGTTTTAATGGGTTGTGGTAGCCATAAGCTATTTCACCAGGGCTGATTAATGTAGTTATTCAATTTTTAAAGTATGATGCTCTACATCAAATATTGTTCATTTTTCTTTTTTCTGAATGCTTATTTTGTTACCTGCTGTTTCAGTAGTTTTTGATGGTGAACAACGAAAGGATTTTCTTAGTTGTATTTTATTGTTTGTTTTTGCTATCCTTGATACAGATCTGCTTTTGTACAAAAGCTTTGATCCAGGAATGGCTTAAAGTTCACATATTTAGGGAAAACAGCTGCAGAAAATATTATTTTGGGCACATTCTTAAAAATTGCATATAATTCTGTTTTCAAAACAAAGAAATCACCTTTAATTTAGCAGCCTCTGGTGATGATTTTAGAAGTTATTTTTTCTAGTTAGCTATTCACTTCTCACATGCGTTCATTCTGCCACCTCACCTCATAATACCACCAAGATTTCTGTGTGATGGGAAACTGCACATCCAAACAGTCGTCATCTACTGAATTTCACTAAAATGACAGTTACTGCCTGGGTTTCCTGACTTTGGTGCCAAATTGCTCTTATTTCTCTATAATCTCATGTGTAAGAAATTTAGAACTACAATATTTCCATTTGTTACTCAGTAATATTTTAAGTAGACAGTTACTACTTCAGCTCCATCAGCATTTTAGTAAATAAAAGCACAGGCTATATACATGTACATATGGATGTGCAGAGGAGTAGGGAGTACAGAAATGGGAATCAAATTAAATGCAGAAATCAATATAGATATATATGCAGACTTCTATTTCTCATAAAAGCACCAAATGTTCATCCATTTCCCAATATATGAAGGCAACAAAACCCAATGAAACACAATGGGAAATACAGAAAGTATTTTCAATTCTTTGGAAGGTTTGATGAATAACAAAGATTAATAGTGTAGTGAATAATATTTATATGTATATAGCTTGAATATATTGGATCTGTTGACTTGCCGTAAAGATTTCTGAATAGGAAAAAAAGTGTATAGGATTATTTCTGAAAGCTGTGAATTTAAGGCTAGTAGTAGGAAGCTTTTCAGAACTTTTATCTCTTTTTCTCTCCCTCCTTTCATCTATCTGTCTTATCTACTGCAGGATTGATGCATGAGTGAAATGTATTATAAGCACTTTTGAAACAAAAAGTATTTAATATAAATATTTACTTTATTTTATTATTACCTGCTCTTTTTAAATAAATTAACAAATGAGCTAAAGATGAAGAATGAAAAATTATCATAATTTAAGAGAATGATGTTTTTCTCCAGTGCTTTTAGACTTGATTGCATAATTTGCGCACAATTTTAATTCTTTCCAGCATAATTTTTAGAGAACGATTCAGCATGTCATCTGAGTTTGCTTTCTTAAAATAAGACCCTTAAAAAAGAACAAAAGAGATTTATTTATCTTTGTATTAGCCACAGAATAGTAATAGATAAAAGAAAGTAAACTTCATGATAAAATTATTCTCCATATTAACTGAAGTGCCTTGTTTTTTAAATTTTTGAGTGATATGTTTATTAGTGACTGTTAAATACACACACACAAGACTTGTATGGGACAGATACTTCCTGAACATCCAGATGTCACTTTGTTATGTTGTTAGGAGCATGGGTGTGCTCCTGACCAAGCTCTTAACAAGTATAACTCTTTCCACTGGTCGCCTTGGGGGCTTTCTATCCCAATTATGAAAAGACTATCCTCAGGTGTTTGCTGTCATATTTCATTTCTGGGCTCCAGAATAGGACAAAGAGTAGATCATATTTCTTAGTCTATGTATAGACCTGTGAGCAAGAGACTAAATGGTTATTGTATGCTTTGGATACAATATTCTTAATATGTTGGATTTGACTACTCAGCTTATGGTCAAGTAGGGGCATGACTCAGAGGGGGAAGTCAGCACCCCTTGGGCAGCTCTGGTTCTGTCTTTATAATCTCACTGTCCCCAATCAACCACAGCCTCTCTCCCTGAATCCTTCTAGTGCACGACACAGATTTTGACCAGGAAGACTCTGATATGAGTCTTTAATTAAATTGAATTTAATTAAATTCACATTAATTAAATTGAATCCAAAATAATGCTGTGCCCAAAGCCAACATTTATTCTTTGTCTTATTTCAAATTATGACAATCCGTGTGATTCAGTTTAGCAGTGAAATCAAAACAGTCTTACAATAAAAGAAAACATCCTACATATTGCAAAATTTCTACTGTATACTTCCTTATATTACCAAATTTTTGGATAACAATTACTTCTAAAGATTAAATTCCCTTCAAAGTCCAAAGTCAAAATCTAAAATGAATTCAAATTTGATATAAAATTCTTGTATTTATGAAATACACGTTCAAATAAATGTCTCAGATCTGTCCCCTAAGATGGTTTACTTTACTTCATATCAGCTAGAAAGTTTATTCTGAGTGGCCTCGGGGTTCCTTCGGCACCTGCGTCTGGACTGTCTCTTAATGGAATACGTGATTATTTCAGGGCTCCAGGAGTAACTATGTCATCATGAGCACTGCACTAAAGAAGTCCAAAGATTTAGAGACACTCAGGATTTTATAGCTGTGCTTCCCCATTCTTAAGATTTGGAATGAATGATGCTATAAGTCTTAAAAGAGTTATCCCACCCAGGCAGCACCATTATCCCAGATCCTGCTGGTACTTAGTGCTCTTAACAAAAATGCAAATTCTTTTGGGAGCATGAATGGTCAGTGAACTAAAACTCTTTTGGGAGAAAACTCAAAGAAAGAGAATTATTTTTGGCATTATAGTATTCTCATGTCTAGGCAAATGAAAAGTCTTCCTCTATGTAAAATTTCCTAATTTCCACCGTGCCTTAGAATATTGAATTCCTGGCACTCTTGTGCTAACAAACTGTAGGATCCTTCTACACACTATTTTCTAAGCAGGTATTAGCGCTCTTTTCTGTCATTCTGGCTAGTGCCACTGCATTTTGATGGACTTGCTTAGACCTATGGAATCTGTTCCATGAAGTTTTTCTCATCAATTCTGCATTTGTTTAAATGGAAAAATTCTTTGCTTAGATTCTTAAATCATAGCTCCTTTGGATACTTCTTAAGTGTGGCCCTGAAAGCCTGGGAAAGACCCACACCCTTGCCACGTGCCTGTAAGACTGTAAACACAATGAATTCAGGAAACCGAAATCTGCAGTCAAAGCTTGTGTAACTAAGCCAGATCAACCAGAGACTACATGGCAAGGCCTCCTCTGGGTCAGCTACATGGATCCACAAGTCGTGATCCTCCCCAGGACCATGTGTGCAGAATGGCAAGTGGAACAATTTTCAAACATGCCACTTTAGGCTTAGCACTAACTACTTTAAAACAAAAACTCTCTAGTTCACAGGGACGTTGGTTGCCTTGCAATGAAGAATAGAAACTATTTTGCTTCCTACCAATGCCTAAAAAATATTGGATTCCAAGTCAGTATCCCATATAATGCTAGGCTAGGCTGGCTCTTTTGGGGACCTCCTCCCCGTATTTGAAGAGGCTTCTTCCAATGTGAAGACACGGATCAGCAGCTGTTCTCCCTGGAGACATCATGGTGCCCCCTGTTTTACAGGGCACTTGGTCCCTGCAGTTAAGACTAGAGTGAATTCCATACATTATTGGCAAAGCAGCAAGGGAACAGGATATGGTTCTTCTTTAGTGGGGTACAGGTCATGAACTAAAGCACTAGAGTCGCTCCTGTTTCTTGTCCTTATAAGAATCCCTGTCCAGGCCAGGGGTTTAGCTCAGTGTTGCTGCTGCTTGCCTTGAAAGCTCTAAGACCCAAGTTTGATCCCTGGTACCAAAAAAACAAAGCAAAACAAAACAAAACAAAACAAAACAAAAAACCCTGTCATATTTCAGAAATGGGAAGATGTCTTACTGATAACCTTAAAATTACAGTATTAATTTCTAAGCATTTTTTATTTTAAAAAAACAAAGAAAATCAAAACTTCCCTCCACTGACCTGAGGTACCATTTCTTCCATGCATTCACTAACTCAAACTATTTGAATTAAAAAGTGTTAAAGATTAGCTGGGGATTTAGCTCAGTGGTTCTGACGCTTGCCTCACAACACAAGGCCCTGAGTTCAATCTGTAGTACCAAAAGAATAAGTGTTAAAGATTATATTTTAAAACACTGAACTATATCACTTTCCCCTCTTATACTTTTCCCTACTTTAATGTGATAGATATTTGCAAGTTAATTTTTCCCTATTTGAAAGTTATTTTGTGGTATTTTGAAATCACGTAACAGATTTGGCATAGAATTCTAATATAGCAATTAAACCTATTTGTTTATACTTTTTTCTTCGACTTCTAGGTTTTGAGTTCCAAAAGTTCAAGAAACATTTATTTTTACTTCTGCATTTCATACATTAGTTTCTACATATCTTAAATGATCTAAGAAATAAGTTTTTTTACCAAATATATTATTCTTTTTTAATGCCTGTTATTGTTTTTGTTGTTGTTGGTGTTTTATGAGACAGGGTCTGATTATGCAGTTCAGGGTGGCCTTGAACTCACTATGTAGCCCAGGCTGGCCTTGAACTCTTGCAGTCTCCTGCCTCAGCCTTCCAAATGTTGGGATGACAGAGGTGTGCTACCAGGCCCAGCTTACATCAATCACTTTTAAAAAATTCTCTTTCCCTGCATAACTGGTTTATTCTTTCAAACCCACTTGAAATGTAACCTCTTCTGGCAGCCTTCACTGTCTAGGCAGAATCTTCTGTGATGCTGTTTTACTATCCATAGTTCTCTATTCTGTCCTCTGCTATTATTGTGTATGTACTCATCTCTCTTCCTAGATATGTCATTCATGATAGAGAGCTCACTTGGTTTTTTTTTTTGCCCTAAAGATTTCCTGATATAGACGATCTACAACATGTTTTTGATAAATAAGTAGATGCAATAAATGCAAATTGCTTTTTTGTTGTAATACTTATCACATTAGAGAGTAAATAATTTTGTGTAATTATTCTGCTTTTTAAAAAAATAATGCGACATCTTCTTTATAGAAAAATAAAAAGGTAATTTATTCTGAGCCAAATATGAGTGACCTAGGTCTGGGAGATTCAAGTTACCCTGAAAGATTCTTCCAAAGAAGTCAGAGAATGAAGGTAATTATATCAATGCATGTAGTGAATACATTGCTAGGGGCATTACGTAGGCAGATTATGGTGAAGTGGAGGAAATCTGACTGTTGAACTGAAACAGTATCTTACTACATCCTTAGAAGATTGGATGAGTCAGGGGTCTGTTGTTTGTCAAGCTGTGGAAACATATCTCAGAAAGTTTACCTAATAGTCAGGAGACTGTTAGGTCATATAGAATACAATCAGGCAGGAGTGACAACTTGTTTTGTAAAGGCCCAAAGCAGCCTTCATTTCCTAAGCCTTTCAGTGCTTATTTGTCATCTTATCTTCAAAATGAACTTATCCATTTGGTATTCACTTGAAAAGTTCTATTATAACATAAATTCCTTGGAAATGGTAAACGTTGTTTTAAATAATTTTAATTGGGAGTGAAAACACTGTATAAAAGTTTCCTACATTGCCCACACCCCTGTGGAAGGCAAAACTGCTAACAGTCTAGTGTTGAAAAACTCTTAACTCCTGATTGTTTTAAACATAGTGTACCTAGGTGGGAGTGTAGCTCATGGGTAGAGTATTTGCTTAGCGTGTACTTGGTCCCAAGCTCAATCTCTAGCGTTAAAAATGGAAATGGAGTGTGATGTGCTTTTTAACAGTGCTTTCTCATTAGATGGCAAGCAGGGATTATGCCAGTCATGAGTATCACTGTAGCCTTACGATCTGGCACTGTTTGGCCAATAAGTATTTATCAAATAAATTATTATTATTTCTTAGTGCAAATGATGATATTAAAGAACTGTATAGAACAATTATATGCATGATTAGTGGATATTTCAGGAAAATAAATAATATTGTTTTCATGACGTGAGGATTGAAGTAGTCAAAAGACTATGATTACAGAAGACAATGTCCTTCAGCATAGTAATATCTTGATTTGCTTCTTCTGGGAAAATTAAAGTAATTTTTCACAGAGGAAGACAGCCTCTCAAGTAGAGATTTCTTGTATAAATGTAAAATTAAAATATGATGGGAATTGCCGGGGATTTAGTTTAGTGGTTCTGCTGCCTGCCACGCAAGCACAAGGACCTGAGTTCGATCCCCGGTACCAAAAAAAAAAAAAAAAAAAAAAAAAGATGGGAATTACCCATAAAACATTTAGATGGTTTATATAAATGAGCTTTTAAAAATAGAAACAGCCACTAACAAGTTTGTTCTGTGAAAGCAATTTGTTAATATGACAAACAGATAAAATAACATATAAAATAATTCTAAATTTGTTTCATTTTCAATTCATTGGTCATTTCTAGAAAAAATCTTGTCATTGTTGCCCTTAAATATTTCCTTATTGAATATTCATAGTAGTTTTAATAAAAAAGGATCTGAAAGATGACGAAGAATTTTAAGAATGACATTCCAGGGCTGGGGATTTAGCTCAGCAGTTCGGTGGCCTGCCTTGCAACGAGTTCAATCCTCGGTACAAAAAAAAAAAAAAAAAAAAAAAAAACATCCTATTCCAAGGAAATTGCAAAAACACATGTATGAAAGAAAAGTAATTCTAAAAATATAGACATTACCAGCTCTTCATGAATATGGCAGAAAAGTTCAGGTTGCCATTATTGAATAACAGACTAACTATAAGTCAAAGAATAAGATATTGTCTCATACATGTTTATGTGAAAACACACACCCACGTATGGTAAATGAGTAAAATTCGAAGACATGGTTAGGAAATCAGGTACTATTTTGCTCAATGCTAATAAAGAGAGGAGGACATCAAGCAAGCCAGTAATGGGGATTTATCCAAGGAACATATGGAAAATTAAAGTTAAATTTTGTAATGAAGACTGAGGATGGTATCATACCAATACCATTGATAAGAATTTCCTGGGATTTAAGTCCTATTCTTCCTAGTTCACAGAGGAAGACACCCTTACAAATAGAGATTTCCTGTATAAATGTAAATTTCTCTTTTAAGAAAATAACTAACTTCTCTGTGTGTGATTTCTATTGTGATTGCTGCTTTTAAAAATAGGCAACACAAAATAATTCTTAGATCAAAAAGCATATTTTGAGGCAATACATTCTGGTATTATTCTCTACATGATCATATATCGTATACTTGTGTAAATTTTTGCAAACATAGATCCTAATAACCAGCCAGTAATATTTAATTTAAAATAAAACTTCCCATATCCTATCAAGAATAAATTTTAAAATTGTATTGTAAAACCTCTGTGGAAAATTTGGGTGATATTCCTTAATACCAATAATAGCTAAATATTTAATGAAAATTTACTATATATCAGCCACCACTCAAAGAAATGAATACATATTACCTCATTATTTGATTCATATTACAATTTAAGAGGTAGATAATACTGTTATTGAGACAAAGACCTCCACAGGAACATAGGACAAAAACAGACTGAATGTTATATCTTTTACTCATTAAAAGTGAGAGTTGTGTTTTTTTCTGAGACCATCAGGCACTTGTAAGCTGATTTTGAAAAAAAGAAAAAGAAAAAAGACTCAAAAGCACACTGATGGTTCTTTACTTGGGCCTACAGATGTTCAATGCTAACTAAAAGCAGAACAATGCTTATGCTTCATTTTATTTCTATCTCCTTTATTACCTTAGGTTTAGGGTCAGATTCTTGCTTAGCTTTGCATATTGACATGTTAATCAGTTAGCGTATATCTGTCTAAAAGCTGACAATACAAGTTTGGTTAGACCTAACTTTAATTATCTTATCCACCATTAAGACTGAGAACACCAAGAAAAGAGGTTTACAGACATTCAGCTCATAACTGTGGACCCAGAAGTCTCCAGTCATTAACCTAAACCTTGGAATCCAGCAAAGCCTCTACAGAACGAAGACTTTCCCAAGCAGAATTGACCATATCCAGACAACTAGATTAAATAAGAATTTCTTTGGAGCCATTTTGTAAAAACAGAACTGAGCCCTAGTCCATTTAGCTAATCCATAAAAGCTAGTCTTGTCCATTCGTTAATCTGATCATCCTTGATAGACCCTTTGAATTCCTCAAACTCTAACTTTGCTAATGAGTCTATCCTAACCTCACACTGATATGCCCTGAAGTGCTTTACTGCTATCAGTCAAAAACCTACCCAAGGTGAGTTGAGGTGATCATTTTCTCTTTGAGGGTGTTATCAGAACCTCTTGGTTTTTGATTCTCCTAGCTGGCTATGCCAAAATATTATTGGTTTACTTTCTAAAAGTAAACCATCAAATAACTGTTACCAGGCTCTGGGTTGCTTGCTTTTCCTTCCGGAGTTAGCTTCCAGGTTCTTCACATCTAGAACAAAGAATTGAATGAAACAAGCAAAAAGCAGTGGCAGTTTATTTGAAAAAGTAAAACTGAAGAGTGAGGGAGGAACTGGCTCTGCAGAGTGAGCTCAGGCTTAGTAAAAGAGGAACAAGCAAGATAAAAATACACCCCTGGACAAAGTAGGTAGGTTATTGTGAGAAAAGCCATGATAGCAAGCTCTTCTTGGCATCTGTGATCTTTTATACCATCCAAATCTTGAGCAAACGCATAAGAACTTCTACATCCGGGTCCAGAGAGGAGGTGCTGGGATCCCACAACTCAGGCTCAAGTCAGGTCCAGGCCATCCTATTGTAAACCTATTGAAATTCTCTGAGAAGTTCATGTGCAGGGCTTTGAGAACTGTTCTGTGCATATGTTCTAGGATCTTGTAATTAACAGGTCACGACAATGTCCCTAGCCGCTTTTGCCACGCCCTGATCTCCTGTGTCAGGGGCATCACCTCAGACCCCATCTGGTGATATCCTTAAGGCCTAATGTAGTCAATATTAGAGCTTGTGTTAAACAATCAGCGTTTTTTTTCTATCACTGGATTTTAACCAGGGGACTCTGATCAGCATAACCAATTTTTTTGTGTAAAGAACAAAGCTGCTTTAAAATCTTGGTTAGGAGATGATTAAAAATATATTTCAATTTTAATATATCATAGTATGATATATTTATATATCTTTATATATAATGTATTAATATACATTATAATACAGTGTATAATATAGTACATATTACTATAGATATATGAATATATTGATATACCTGTATTACAAATGGCATGGCATGATATATTTATAGATCTTTATATGCTTGTAATTATTCATTACACTCAATTATTTTATTTCTTAGGTAATTTTGCTTGATACAATTAGTTTATCTCTCTAGCCACAGAAGACATTTGATTTTTGAGACTCCTGTTTTACTGTATTGAAGAAAAATGATAAAAGTAAATACTAAGTCTGGGAGGAAAAAATAAAGAATCTGGTATCAATAAGACAACTTCAGAGCAAGTATATCTCTAGGGTGCCACATAAGATTGATATCTTTATCTGTCAGCATCTCCATCAAGAATTGGTTTTGGTGCAGACCACATTTCATTTTGACATCATGTGTTTTTCTATGGAGATAACTCAATTTGGGGTCACACAAAATGAAACTCTTTTAGGAAATGCATATGTTGACTTGGGAATCTTGTGATCTAGATGGAGTCCTTTTTTTTTTTTTAGTTTTTTTTAGTTTTTTGGTACTTTTTAGGTATAGTACGGTTACTATTTGGGGTCACACAAAATGAAACTCTTTTAGGAAATGCATATGTTGACTTGGGAATCTTGTGATCTAGATGGAGTCCTTTTTTTTTTTTTAGTTTTTTTTAGTTTTTTGGTACTTTTTAGGTATACAGTACAGTTACATTCCTCATTGGGATCTTGTACCTTTACATGACAGGTCTTGGTTCTCATGTTTTCCCCTTGTCCTTGTCCTCCCTTCGTCCTCTTATATGGAGTCTTCTGATAGGAAAAAAATAAAAGCACTATAATAAGAAATATGAGTGCAATTTTTATACACAACTTTCTAATAGAAAAAGCACATGCTTGGTTATCAGAATGACCTGAATTAAAAAAAAACACAGAGTTTCTATTTAATAATTGTCACTTTGAAAGAACATCTTACTTTTGGTCCATTCTGAGGTGACAGTAGCACAGAATTCCTTCTATTCTAAGAAGAGTTTAGGAGCTCTGAAATTTAATTCGTTTAACTTTTTCATATCCCCAATTTGTGAAAGTATACAAAACTATAAAGGCTCACTTGTGTTTTCTTTTCAGTTATTCTTTCTGATGCTATACATATCTAATAATTTTTTCACTTTTAATTCTAAAATTTTCTTCTTTGATTCTCAGTACTGGGGATTGAACGCAGGACGTCATGTATGCTTGGCAAGTGTTCTAGCCAGCCCTCTCTGTGTGCATTTTTTGGGTAAAATTCCTTTATCTGTTCATGCTTCTTGTTCACATTTGTACTACATGCTTTAACAGATTTATAATAGTTATTTTAAAGTTTCTTGCATGTTTATTTTAACCTCTGAGATCTCTTTGCATCTGCTTCTATTGCTTATCCTTTCTGTTGATCATAGGCCATATTTTCAATCCCTACATGTGTCTTATAATTTGGATTCTAGATATTAGTATAAAGGAATAGTTGAGATTGAAGTAAATGGTATTTATCCCCATTTAATGGCATACTCCTTCCTATCATCTGTAATAAAACTTGGTCTGGTAAAGAAAATTTGGTAAAATTTCCTGGTACCCTTGGTTTCAAATAATTTGAAGACCTGATTAGGATTTTTTCCTCATATGTGACTTGGTTGATTTAACTGCCAGTTAACGGCACAGTCTCAGTGTTTCATAAACGTGTTTATCTCATCTCCAAAAAGCTTTCTCTGCCCTCTATTCTTCCTCCTACGTTACCCCATTCCATAAATCTATATCATGCCTTCTCTAGGAAACAATTGGCAGGCAGATACAGCCTCTGCCTCTAAAGCCCTTTGAGAGTTTAGTCTGTCCTGCCAAACTGTCTGTGTATCCTTAAGAGTCTTGCTGGTTTCTCCTGACCCTGTAAATTTCACCATCTGTTCTATGTTTGCACCTTCTCTCGTTGTGCTTCTAGGGATAATGTAGCAGGAGCTACTTTCTCTCCTAGGACCAGCTTGTAAAGCTCTGAAATTTAACTTGTTGGTGTGCCTCAAGTCTCTGATGGCTATAAAAAACCCTATAATTTTTGTAGTCTATCCAACTTTTTAGTTGTTCTGTTGGAAGCAAGAGTCTCTTGTGATTTTCTACATTCTGAAGAAGGAAATCTTACTTTGACCATTCTGAGTTACTATTTTATCATATCTAAAAGAGAAAATTTGTGTGGATTTAAATATAGCATGTGAAAATTACTTGGCTTTGTGCCTCACTTTGGTTGGTGTCTGATAAATATTAATGTGATTTCTCGTTAAATTGAATATCAAGGGATGTCAAGTAGAGAAATAAACAGCTGGGTGGGTTTTGCCTGAATAGAATTTGAAACGGGTAAGTTTTGAAGACACAGAGCATCAATTGTCAAAAAGGGGAAAAGAGGAAGTTTTTGCCTATTTCATGTCTTTCAACAGATGCTTATAGCATGCTTACTTATGGACTATGCTTATGATAGACATGTTTCTTGGGAACCTTCTAAGTAAAAATCTTGAAATTACCTACTAGTGTTTTTAGTTTTATCAATGTAACTACTATATTCTATAGACGTAAAAAGTTATTGCTACTTAGATATTCAAACAAAAATGGGGGATGAAGTGGAAGCATAACCAAATTTGACAAAATAACTTTACCAAGGAACCACATATACACCATGAGAAACAAATTAAAAGAGAAGGAAGACCTGCCATAACCTAGGACAGTGGACAATGCCTGACACTGCTGATCCTTTAAGGGAGGAAAGAAATTTACAAACACCTTTTTGTATACTAAAGAACTATGGATCAGCATTGGGATTGATTTCAGAGTTGTGCACCTGGAAGAATAAATTGGTTTAGCGAGAGGGTGGGGACAGGTCAAAAAGGGAAGTTGCCTGGCCGATTACATTGACCCTGCTTGAGTTTTCTCTTCCTGATTAGTATTTACTCAGATCTAAAAGAATCAGCTTGTTTAAACCACTTTTCTCTCACCAGGAAAGCCAGATGGGTGACCCCAATAAGAAGATGAAATAGCTTTTGTGAACGAAGAGTCTATTGTTGAATGAATAATTTTATTTGTGGGATGTGTATTTTCATGTCATCCAATTTAATTGTGAATGCATGATTCATAGACGCAAAAGGAAGACAGGAAATAAAACACAAAAGAGAAGCAGTAAGAAGAAAGTCTCTTACACATCTATTTGAGTCGGTAGCACACTAACATCTCAATGAAATGAAATCCTGCAGAAGTGGGAGCAGAGGTGTATTTATCCATTTACGGTCTTGACCTATCAGTTACGGTACAAGGTTTTCCAGCTGCTGGCGAAATCATTTATCTCTCCCGGGAGGCAGCAGCTGGGCTTTTATTATCCCCTCTATAATTTCCTGCTCAATCTAGGAACATTTTATAGGAAAATTATTTCTTGAAGCAAAATTTACAGTGTCTGTCTAGGTGCAATACTTTATTTAACTTCAAGGTACTTATTCTCTTTCCCCATGAACGAGGATTATGCTGTGTCATCTTGTACTGCAGCCATCTTATCCTGTTTCTCTCCTCTCATTTCCACATCCCTGCGGAAGGAAAGATTTCATCAGAAGTCTGTGTCTCTATGTAGCTCTCTAAAAATGTGAGCTGAGTGTTTCCCGATTGAGTGATTTTTTTTTTTTTTTTTTGCTGAATGCAGAACAATCTTTTTTTTAGCTTGCATTTATTTCTTGCTCTTCTATTTGTGATAGTCACTACTCTAAGAAAAACAAATATAGGTTGAATGTTTAATTTATGTCATTGACTGGAAATGATTTTATAATCTACCCTTCCTGGTCTGCCTGAGATCATAATCCCCAGGGTTATCCACCTCCCAGAATTACCGATTTGAATTTTAATTGTGAGATTTGATGGTATAGTACTAAGCATATAGGCTTTAAAATTCATGGTACTAGATCAAATTCTAGCTGTTTGACATGGGGAAAGTTACTCTGAGATTAACTCTTTTCACCAGTAAAATAACAAGATTTTTATTGTACCTGTTGGGCATTAGAGGAACAGAGTTAATATCAGGCAGAAGTATACAGCTAACCTTAGAATTTTTTTATCTTTAAATGGCTCACATTCTTTGCCTCATCTCACTAGTGTATTGATTTTAAGCCTTCATTACAGCCAAACTTACTCATGCCGATCTTGTAGGATCCAGGTAGGTTTTCTAGTGTCTGCCTAATGGATTCCTTATATTCTAAATTATTTGGATTAAATTATATTCTAAATTAGTTCTTGTTTGAACATTTGAGAAACCTTGATCTACAGGTTTATTCAGGTAAAAGAGCCAATTTTGTCATCTGTGAAGCTGAGGACTGAAGCTCATCCAAGAAGAGAAGAGAGTCTGGTTTATTTCCCTATTAAAGATCTTTGGTGGATATTGAATGTGGCTGTTGATATTAGAGACCTAGAGAGAGGGAATGGCAGAAGTAATCCCTCAATGAAAAGATAAAGAAGAATTATTATAGAAGGAGTGAGGTTTCTTCTTAAACAAAATTTAAGAGAAGCACAAATGAAATAGTAACAAATCTTCAGATTACATGCCAACAGAATTTCCTCTGCCCTTCTATTGAAATATCTCTGAATTGTCTGTGCCGTTTTCATAGAACTTACAAGAGTCTCAGTCTATGAAATTTTACTAATCGAGTATCAAGACAACATAGTCTTCCCGATTCATTCCATATTTAGCTAGGACTTAACAAGGAAATGATTTATGGAGGTGTAGGATGTGAAGCAACACATCTGGGCTTCAACAGCTGCTTACATGCTGACAAATTTCATAAAGAAATAGGCTGCTCATAGGGAAGGGAATGAAATACTTTAAAATAGCACCTGCTACTATCTCCAGTTTATTTACTATTTGTATTTTATAATACGATATTTAAGATTGTGCGTCTGATTTATTTCGCTTGACTTAGTGGTTTCAAGGTGTATCCATTTTCTTGCAAATGACTAGGGTTTATCTTTTCTATGGCAGAGTAGTACTCTTTTGTGTGTAAGCATCACAATTTGTCTATCAACTTATTTGTTGGTGAACGTATAGACTGCGCCCAAGATTTAGCTATTGTGAATTATGTACACATGCCAGTTTGACACAGAGAATGTAAACATTCTGTGCTGTACAAAACAGAAAAAAATACAGAGGATCATGGGTGGAGGGGGAAGGAAGGGAAGGGAAAGGGGAGGAAAGAAGAGGAATTAAGGTATATTATATACATGTGCCAACTCCCCACGAGGAGTGTAAACGTGCACTGATAAAAATCACTCTCTATCCCCTATATATTTCTAATTACCCGAGGAGTTAAAAAGCTGTTTTTGCCCTTAATGATTCAGTGACCTGCTTTGCTCTCTCTGAGTCTTGCGTTTTATTACTCCAACAACAAGGAAATACACACACACACACACACACACACACACACACCATGCAGAAAGGAGAAATAAATAATGGGGTTCACTCTTTGGCCAGTTGATTTAGGCTTCCTTCCTAAGCTTTCCTATGCTGAGCCCTGGAGTTTTCCTCACTCCAATCCAGTTTTGGAAAGAAAACTCTGTTTAAGTGGACAGTGGAAGAGAAATAGCTGCACTTTCTTCTAAGAAGTAGCAGCACTGGCCTTGTTTCTATAAGAGATCCCAGGGAAAATGACATCTGAAATGACAGAGGAGGATCTTGAACTTTAATCTATTTCTTCTTTGAAAAAAATCTGTAATAAATGTTATAGCTATTTTCAGTGCTATGTATTGAGTTTATCTCTAATCTTTTTCATTTTGTACTTTAGAAGAACATGCCTTTTACTCTCAATCATTAGGTTTGCTTTCTGTAGCTTCAATTCTTCTGTTTATACTTCTTCTAAACTCTGAATTTGAATTGTTCATATTTTATTTTAAAATGCATGCATTTCAAAGTTAATTTCAGCCTATTTATATTTTATGAAATTCCAGTTTACATTGCTGTTCTGAAGATTGTATCTTAGCCATGCCTAACTATGAGATAATGTAATTGTGGTAGACTATTACTTAAAATTTGGTTATGACAGATTAATGTTGTTTGGAAAAGTTATAAAATCTAATTTTCAAAGTACACGTGTCTAAAAAGATATGTCATAACTATATACTCTCTTGTCTCAACAAGATGTTTCTACAATACAAACATTATGTATAAGAGAAAATATCTCAGAATGTGTAACACAGACAAAACATAAAAATATAAAAGAGACTTATGAGACATAGAAATTTAAATAAGGAAGCCAAACACATATTACAAAGGATTTTCAGGGAAACGTCATGGATAATAAAGGAGAGACAATAGTCAAAGAATAACACAAGAACATTTCTAAAGATAAAGAAAAACAGAAATCTCCAGATTAAAATTAACAATTAATATAATTCTAAAATGGCCCATACTGAGAAAGACACTCCTAGATTTTTAGGACTAGGAATATGGAGAGGATCCTAAATACTTATGAAAGCATTTTAGAATAAAATAAAACAGGCTCTCTGAAGAGAATTGTGAAATAGAATGACAACGTGTTTTTCAATGTATTTTCAACACGGGATGTTAAAGATAATGAGATATGCCTCATTGGAAAAGTTACACTATTAGGAAAGTGATACACAAGAATGTGCCTAGAGTTTCTCTAAAATACCTTGCTTAGCTAAGCTTTAGTTACATAATGATGCTTTCAGTGAAATCTCTTACAAGAATTGTCTTTCCTATTAAAATGCAGAGAATTTTATTCTCTGTTTTTCTTGAATATTCGCAGAAGACTATAGCTATGCAGATGATCTATGGATGGCATCTCAGCCAGCAGGAGAACAGCCCAGGAAAAGGCATTCAGAACTCAAGGGAGGAAGATTACGAGTTGCTTGCTGTATCCCAAGGTCCATTCTCAGCACTAACTCAGAATGCGAAGGGGAACGTATGTAAAAATCTCTCACCAGGGATAAATAAGCAAAGTCATAAAAGTTTTAGTATCCCCAAGCCAAAGAAACATATAATCATGGAATAATTAGGAATGAGATTGGGGTAAAGCACATAAGAAGTGGAAAAGCAACAAAAACAGGCATCTCCACCTTTAGGGTACCTCAAGTCATCATAGCGAGTTTCCCTTAAAACTCAGAATAATCACAGTTCCCAAATAACAGGTGCTTAATATAATTTGTAATGAATATCTAAGTTCATAGTCTATAAGGACTGACAAAATCTGGAAGAATATATATATATATTCTATATATTCAATATATATATATATATATATATATAAAACAGGAATTACCTTTGGATAATAAAATTATGCAGTGTTAAATTAAATACTTTTATATTCTGAAAAAATAAAGCAATGTTTTCAATTAATAAAATAGAAATTAGAACTGTATTCATAACGGTAAATTTGGGCTTTCTAAACATAATGCCAGAGGAACTAAGACAAGTTCATTTTAAAACAGAAGCTAAAGTCATCCTTAACAGCGGATTGTCTTTTATTTCCCCCCCTGTAGGAAGTGACATAGCTTAAGTTTATCTCACAATTTCTGTTTTTATTGAGAAAAACTGTGCTGGGGCAGCACTTCTGTGACCACAGCTCCGAAACTACATGAGACTCCGATTCACTGGGGAGCACCCAATGCAAGTACACTCTTGGAAGTCAGCCAAGATGTTTTACTTTTTAGAGTGGGCTATTGAATTTGACACAAAACCCAAAGATATAGCGTAAATTTCCAATATGGTGTTTGCTATATCCAGGGTTCTGACAATATTTACAAAAGAAAAACATAATCCGTTTATTTTTTGAGGTGGCAAAGATTACTCATCTCCAACCCGCACCCCATGCACAGCTTTCACTATCTGTAAAGAAGCCTCAGTGGGGCACAAGCTCAGCTTCCCAGGCCTGTTTTCTGGCCAATCTGGAAGTGACATGCGCATTTCTTTAAAGGGTGAAGGATTTTACTCTCCTTCCAATGCTTTATTCCTTCCTGTTCCCCCAAAAGCATGGTGAACATGAATGTAATGGACTGTCCAGGTGAGGGAGACCCTTGGGGAGGGAAGAGCCACGTGGCAGAAGGAGACCAGACCCCTGGGCAGCCCCTTGACTGGTATGTCCTGACTGTATGTAGCATACTGTTACTTAAATAGAAATGCAATTCTGTTTTTCTTAAGCTCCTGTAATTTCAGTCATCTAATACAGAAACTGAAAAATATGCTAAATAACACCCTTCTATTTTTAAAATTGATGGTGTAACAAGGGAATTGCCTTTCCCTGGGATGGTCAGCTTAAAAACCTTAGTCTATTTAAACACTCACTCTGAAATCAGTAGTATTTTATATGCTGCTTTCTAACTTGCTGGAAAGTTGACACACTCACTTATTATTTTAAGGCTTCAGAAACCTTATGATTTAAAAATCAAGCTACTTAATGAAGAAGAAACACTTTTATGTTTTCAAATTCTCTCTCTAAGGAAATGTAGCATATAAACTACCAGTCTAATTTCTGTGGCTTGTAAAATGATAACAGAGCAAAATATTCTCTGAAATTAGACACAACCCAATATAACAGTACTCTAGGGCATACAAGGTCACTGGAATTATTGAAAATTTAAAACTTTTTGTGAAATTCTCTGGAAGAAATTGGAATCAATTGTCAATGTAGTCAATTTCTGGTAGAGGATTTGCTCATATTTATGCCGTTTTTGAGGCACGAAGGAACAATAAATGGAAATCAATTAATATAGAAGAGTGCTTTGAAAAATGCAAATACTAATAAAATGTAAGACAATATTGTAGCATTTTTAGTAGTATTTTTGGCAATAAAAATATCATTATTATACTACATTTTTCTTGAAAATATTATGTGTTTTTTTCTCCCGATATTCATGTAAGTTAAGAACATAATAAGCAGGGGGTGGTGGTGTGTACCTATAATCCCAGCACTAGGGAGGCTGAGGCAGGAGGATCGCTGTGAGTTCAAGACCAGCCTGGGCTACACAGCGAGTTCCAGCTCAGTCTCAACTACATTGTGATACTCTGTCTCAAAAAGCAAAGCAAACAAACCGAAAACCCCCAAGAACACAGTGATATCACAAAAGTAGTAACGTCCAGTCCCCTCTCAGTGCTCTTCACCCTAATGATGAATAGATGTAGTGAAATTAAGCCAAATTTCTGATTTTCCTAAATCACTTTAAATGGGATGCATTATTTGGTTTGAGGGATAAAAAAAGCAGCAGATTTGCATTCCTAATTATGTTTTTCTGAGGCTAATAATAACATTAATCAGCATTCTATTTGTGTTCATAGGAAAATTGACTCTAGAATTTAAATTTGTCGCTGTTAAACCATAGGCAAATTAAGAACATTTTTCTGTGTATATTACTTTCTATGTGAAAATAATTTTTAGATTTCCCGTGTTGGATAAGACACTTTCAAATGTAACATATTTGAATAGTTTAAATAATTCTTTCATTTTTCAGTTCATCTTATAGTATATGGAAATCCAAAATTGCATAGCTAGTAAGAATTCTTAATCCTCTCAATCTAATAATCTTTTTCAGCAAGAACTACCCAGATACCATCAAGTTCTAAATCTATGTCATTAAATGAAGATTAATTTCAAATTGTATCTAACACTATGAAACATTATGTTAGCTGTTACCCAACATACTTGTTTGCTAAGGCTGCCAGAAAGTTTGACAGACTTTGGCTTAAACAACAGAAACTTGTTTTCTCTCAATTCTAGAGGTCAGGTGTCTCAGACCAAATTGTCAGTGAGTTGGTGTCTTCCAAAAGCTCCCCTCTTGGCTTATGGTGGACAACTTTGACAGCCTTCTTTACATGTGTGTGTCTGTGTCCAGATCTCTTCCTATAAAGGGCAGTAGATAGGTAAGATTAGAACCACCCTCTGTCTTCATTTTATCTTAGTTGCCTCTTTAAAGGCCCTGAATCCAAATACAGACACAGTCTGAGGTAGTGGAGTTCAGAGCTTCAACATATGAATTTAGGGTATGATCTCAAGCCCTTAAGACCTAGAAAATATAGTTTCCTTTTTATTTTGTCACACAGATTTCAAACATAATTTCAAGAGCAAAAGAATCTAGCTCATTTTTTTCAGTAGGGTTTGTGGTCTGGAGGACCATGTTCCACAGCCTCTTTGGAGTAGACAGTACTTTTCGAAGTTCTTTTCATACACAGTACTTCATTTGAGCCTCAAAATAAATTTATGTAGTAAATGTCACTATTACATCCATAAAGTAGGTGAGAAACCATGGAGCAGGACGTTAAACAACATGAATAAGGTTACACAGTAATTGATTAAGCCAGGACTTAAAGTGAGAGATTAAACCAAGGGGTTTAGCTAATTAAATTTTTTTTTCTTTCTTTCTTTCTTTCTTTCTTTCTTTCTTTCTTTCTTTCTTTCTTTCTTTCTTTTTTTCTTGTCTTCCATTGTTTTGTTCTTCTTTGGGGGGTAGGGGTGGGGTACTGTGTTCTATTTTTTTTTAATTTGTTCAAATACTATGGTGCCAGAGATTTGGCTTTTTGTGATCTACATGCAAATGCTAATATTCAACTAGCTTTGATCTACAAAAGTACAATTTTATGTTTCAATCAAGAAATAAGTCACACTGCACCTCCAATTTTCTGTTTTCATCTTCCTTGCTCTCTTCTGGTTGAGACTGACCCTCACATCTGACCTCATACCAAACTTTTCCATTTACCAGCCGGCTGTGCCCTTCCTGATGCCAACCTACAATCAGAGAAAAGACAGGGCAGGCACACCAATGTATATGTATTGTGGAATGAGCTAGAGAGTGGATCATAAACAAAAAAATAAAATGAAATAAATACTTCTAAGACATGCTTTTGTTCCACTAAAAGGTGAACAATGAGTTGAAATTGACTGCTAGTCACCTCTCCAATTTCTTTGTGAAACAAAAACAAATTTAAAAAATTTCATCCTATTACTGATATCCCAATGAATCACAGTTAATACTTGTTTTAGGCTATTATTATGTTAAAATGATTATGCTCAAATTCGGGAGCATACTACAATACCTTTATTTTTTTTACAGATTTGGTGACTGCAACTCTGGGAGTACTTTAGCTGGGTGGTTCTGCCTCCGTGTCTCTAATGCCGTTCCTGTTAGGAATGGGCAGGAGCTGCAGTTATCTCAGAGTTTGGCTGTTGATGAAGATCTGCTTTTCAAGATGCCTCACTAGCATGGCTATTTTTAGGAGACCTCTCTGGCTTTTGGACAAGGCCAAACACTGGGCTGTATTATTTTCTTTCCTACAGTATGGGAGCTAATTCTGTCCAGACAAGTGAATGAGCCACAGTGCTCTTTACAACCTAGCCTCCAAATCCACACACCATCACTTCTGCCATATTCCATTCATTAAAAACAAGACATAAAGTCCCTTACATCCCGAAGGGGAGAAGAATTAGGTGCCACTTACTGAAAAGGGAAGTCTCAAAGAATTTATGGATGTGCCTGAAAATAACAAACGTATGAGGTATGGTTAAAACATATGATGTGTGTTTAAATAAAACAAAAACATTTATCACAGTAAAAGACACGTTGCCATCAATAACCCTCAAAATCCCCCTCCACACTTAAAGCACACTTACCCCATCATTCTGGCCACTTTCTGAAGCAGTTGTAGAAGTTCTCTTTCGTGAGTGACTATAGTTGATCTGCTCTGATTGCTTTGATGTTCTGAAAACATTTACCTCTTATGGTCATTTTGACCTTGGGTAAGAGCCAGAAATCTCGTGGTACCAGAAGATTTTGGGAGGGGGTGGAGACACCTTTAATTTATTTTATAAGAGTGCTTTTCCCTTGGATGGTAGTCAGCAGCAGCATTCACATATTTTTGCTTATAACTGTGTAAAGACACTCACAAAAAGTCTCCAGAACTGTTTCAGAAAGTGGCAGTAATTATGGGATATCTGTATTTTAAAGGAGGGTAGTATTTTGAGGAAGATTAAGGGCAATGCACTTTTTACTGTAATAAATAAAATTTAGACACTCACTGAAGGTTTTGATCACCCTGTGTAGTTTATATTAAGAAACATTCAGATTCAATATTCCTCAGCAATTAAAGTTCAAGCACAGGATTTTTTTTTAAAAAAAGATAGCCTTATACGCGTATGATAGAATATACTAAATAAGTAAAATAAATATGAGATCTTTCTGAAAAGTACTTGAACAGAAACAGATAAATCAGCAGAATTTTCTCTTGGCTTATTTAAAAGAGCAAATACATTTTTGGTTCTAAATCATTCCAGAGTAAACGATTCAAATCTTTCACTCATAGTTAACGTATTCATTGCCGCCATGCCGCAGTTCTATTTAGCTTTTGAATTTAAGTCTAAAATCGATGATTCTTACAGAATGTTTAAAACACCCCGAATTTATTAGTTTCACAATTAGCATGATAACTTAGCATACAAACTTTATCGAAAGTTCCTCTTTTTCTTTCTCATTGCTTTACAAGGTAGAGCAGCAAGAGCCGAAGAATGACATTTTCATGTTTAAAGGACTTTGTTTTCTTATGCTATGACCTAGAGGTATTTAAAACGGGGTGTACAATATACTCCTGTAATGGTAAGCATTATGTTTGCTCCATTGAGTAATGATCACAGCTCCCTTTCCTACTCATTCACCGTACAGTTAAAATGGATCGAAGTGACTGAGGCTGGCGCACACATGACAGCCACGGGCAACTGCGGCTGATGATTCTGGCAGTGCAGAGGGTCCCTAAGGACTTCAGACCTCACAGCCGAAGCAAGCGGCCCCAGTCCTCAACTTTCATTTCAGAGATGTCATTCCATTTCATTTGTTTTCCACCAGTTAGAATTAATCTTTTATAGCAAAATTAATTCACAGCCAACTCTTTTTCTCCCAGAGTTTATTTGAAAGACTTTTGCAATGAAATTCAGAAACTCCTCCATCTCTTCCACTTCCGCTCATCAGAGATGTCCCTGCCTACTTTCTCTTCCTAGGGTATCAAACTGGCTTTCTTGAGTGTCATGCTGGCAAGAAAGCTCAAACCCCAGCTGCTTTCTTAGGGGCCAGCTCTGCCCATCGCCTACTAAACAATGGGACTGCACGGCACTTTCTGCTACCACACTGCCTCAGCCTTACTATGGTTTCAAGACTCAAGTCCAAAAGTCAGACTAAAATTGAAAAATATGTGCCGTCAGAACAATAAAATAATTTGAATATAAATTATCACACAAGATGATGATTTCTTATCATGCCAAAAAGTTAAAACATATATAGAAGTAATATATTTTAAAATGAAGTCTATTCATGAAATTCATTAAGTTCCCACATGTAATGGATCTCCACTAACTTGATAACATTTGGTTCCAAATCTTCTAATTGCCTTAAATTATTATAATTAGCATTTAAATCCCAAAGCTAAATATAAAAACTTAAAGATTTCAGATATTTGCTGTCAGTTTTTTGCTTTTGCAATAACTACCTTACTGCACCATGCAATGAAATCCTTTTAAACTCAGTATATAGTAGGGAAATGATCTTTCGTGAATAAAGCATTCCAGGTAAGTAAAATTTGGGTAATTGTGAAATAATGTCATTATTTCAGTTAAGCTTTACTACTCAAAATAGCCTTCTCTTAAAATAGTGGTGTTTTTAAGTAAGTTCTTGTACTTCTTTTTATTATTATCATAACTGAACTCCTGCTCTCACTTTTAAGGAGGGTGTAAGCCAGTGGGGCATGAGAAAGCAGAAGATTCAGAAACAATTCTTCACTGTGTGTGGAGCTGTCCTGTGAGTTGCAGAACATACACAACTCCCAGACATTGTTCCTAAGTGCCGACCCATTCTGGCAACACAGTATTCATGAATAATTTCCCAATACTCCCTAAAACAGTCTACTGAAAGCTACTAAACCATGAGGCCAGTGCGACACTTTGCTCCGCTTGGCAGAGAGGTTGACCTCAAAAACTCACAGCAATTGAGGGAAACAACAGCAGAGTCTGGGGACCTGGTCATGAAACTGAATTATGAGAAAAAGTTGAAACTTCAGCGCCATTTCGGTTTCATCTATAGCGGAATTTAGATTTTTTAATTTTTGTTTTGATATGCCTATAACTAGAGACACATTTTTATTTTTAATATAGTGTTCTCTGCTAATGATTGTATATCACTAGTTTGGGCTCCCTAAGATACTTTGGTATTGTCTAATTTGCTTTGTGACACTGTTAAAGTATTTCCTTGTGTTTTTGTTTTTTGCCATGAGTATCCTAATTAAAAATATTAATAATTTGGAATAAATGATTTTACTCTGTTGGCCTGTGTGTATCTAATTGGATGGTTTTCATATTAAGAACATTTTACTTTAAGATCTCCAAATAATATAATGGCAATAATATAGAAGCTCCATGGAATTTAAGCTTCTGCTGAGTTCAGAAGTCAGTGTTTCCTCATCCTTCACCATATTCTGGACAGCAGAGCAACTTTGGAGGGTTTATTGGCAAGTGTATAGATGAGAGGCGATGGAGAAGGTTACTATGGTGACGGGGTTGGGAAGGTTTTGGACGTGGTGCCCAGAGAACCCTATACACCATTTGCAGTCAAAATGCCTGTGTGTTAAGTATCGAATTATGCCTGCAGGAAGATGGAAGTGGAAATGTTTGATAATCTGTGGAGCCAGAGGCTCATTGAAAAAGAAAGTATCCCTGAGCATGGCGGGTGTAGTACAAGTGGAAGATATTGATCCCTGATATTTCAACCAATACCTCAGGATGGAAGATCTCAGTTCCTGGTAGAAACAAAGTTAGCTATGTAATGAGAATGTATTGTATTTCCACAGAGCACATAGCCCTCTGGAAGCTGAATTTGACATTATTTTCTTTCTTCTTTGGTCAACAGGAAGCCATGTCTCCAAATCACCAAAACCAAGAGTTAAAGAGCAATGCAATTTTCCCCTGCTTCTTCTTTGTAGAGGTAAGAACTGTCTGAAAATTCACCATTAAAATATACACTATTAAAAAGAAAGAAATATTATTCAAAATAAGAATAGAGTCTCATTACCTTCAATAACTACTCCATGTATTTACCCTCTCTGTACATTAAAGGTTTAACTGTAAAAACCTGTAATGTCAAGAGCTTTTTTCCAACTAAAATGTTTCATGGTCATGCTGGCTATGGACATTAGTAGCATATTTGCATCACGTACAAATGCCTTTTTAGGTGCAAAGTTACATTTTTATGACCTCACTTATCACTATCTTACTCCATTTTAAAAAATCCACCCATTTTCCCACAAGATTTTCCACATTCTAAGATATTCTAGCCTTGTTCTTGAACTCCATAATATTGACTTTGTTTAACTGTGTAGTAAAGCTACACCTGACCCCAAATTGGGCAGCAAGCCCTGAAGTTAATATCATATGTTTTGGGATCTTCTGCCTCACTCACTTCCTTTAGTGCCACCACCTCCTTCTGCCTCTCACACATTCCATCCCCATGCAACATGGCAAGAGCTATGCGCTCTTGTGGGTTCTTCTTCTAGTCTCATTGTATTAATCACAGAGAGTAAGGACGTTGGTTTCATTAGCAGTTAAGGTACATCTGCAAATCATGTCACATAGGCCAATCATGTCCTCCCATGAAGGAGCTTATGGCTAATGGGGATTTAATATGTGCCTGAATGGACCATTACTTAAACTGGCCTATGCAGATTGGGCAGGCATAGATAACCTTTCTTCTGGTACATGGCCATGGTCAAGGACCACCCAACTGTGACCTGTTTGGTCAGCTCAAACTGTGGCTATTTATTTTTTTTTAAAATTGTATGTATAATATTAGGAATAACAAATGTATTATACGGTGCAACATATACTTACCCCTTATAATGAATAAAGTTAATGTTTCAGTTAAGCCAGAAATGCAAGATTGGTGATAGATTTTTCCAATGATAACTTTAACAAGACTATAGCTTAGTATTCAAAACTTACAATTACTTTATTGGAGTCTTCCTCCTGTTTGATTACTGCAACAGATTTTAGTATCATTCTGTAAAATGATGTAGGGCAATGACATGAATTGAGCACCCTGGTGTAGGGTGGAAAGTGATGCAATCACCTGGTATTCAAAACTTTAGATTATTTAAAATAGTTTTATGCTTTAGAAGCACAAGATGTAAAGCTTTTTTAGGAAACTAGGTTTCTAGTAAATATCCAAAATGAACTATTTTTAGTGTCTATGGCAAAGAACTTTAGATTTAGCAAAATGATATTTACCAAAAGATAGATTGATAAGTGGTGGAATATGCAGAGTGGCCTGTTTACAACTAGGTGAAAAAATATCTGCTGTGCTATTTTTTCTCATTTTATTTTTCCTGATGTGGAAAACAAAGATCACAGCAATAGATGGAAACTGAAAACTGAATGAGACTGCAAGTAAAGCAAGTAAAGGTTCCAACAGAGTTGAAGAGAGCATAGAGTTGAGCGAAGTTTTGCTATTTAAAGTGCTCAAGATTAGATAGAGCAAGAGAAGTGGAGAACAATGCGGTAAATGACAACCTAGCAAGCCAAGTTTCATTGTTTTTTAAACTGAAACAATTCTAGTGTTCAGGGAGCAATGGATGCTCTTTAGAAGGATTCTAACAATGGGAAAAATTGCTTTAGGATGAATTGGGGACATTTGCTAAATTATATGTGGAGCAAATCCAGGAATCTGGGCAGTTAAGCTGAGAAAAAAAAATAGGACTGAAATGGGGAAGGAACGAGTGGTGACGATGTGTCTTCAGTTAACATGAAAAGGTATTTTACTGATAATAATGCATGAAAAGGGACTGTTTGTCAGCTTAATTTAGGTGACATTAACTTGTGCCTGAGTCCAGTAAATGAGAGACTGGATAAGGAAATTTCACACAGCATCCATTAATCCACTTAAATTTGGGTAGATAAGGGAGAAGACACCAAATGAGTCCCTTCTTTCCCAACCATTTTGTCTACTCCTCCTCCTATTATATACTTTGGATCCTTAGCAAGAGCTTCTTGCCCCAGTGCACATAGAAACAAATACTATGACACTGGGTTTCAGCAAAACAGAAAAGCCCTATTCTGTGGCCAGCAGCAAGGAGGCCAGAAACTATAAACTCAGATCTAGCTCCCCGCTAGGTATGGGAGGGGAAGATGGTTATAGGAAGTTTGAGGGGAGGGGTTGCTTTGTGACTTAGGTTCTTTTGCACAGATAGTCGTCATTCCTTTTCATGCTCACATGTTTGCTTTTGAGGGAGTTATCATGGTCAGCATAGGATTTTGAGCTTGTGGTGACAAAAGGTCATGGCCAGAGCAGCTGGCTTCTACCAGTATCCAATTATGAAAGGCTGGTTTCAAAGTCTCTTTGAATGAATTCTACAGGTTTTTCCTGAAAGAAAAAAAAAAAGAACTTATACGTTTTATTACTTAAGTAATTGGTATCCATATATGTCCCGACAATTGGTTTCTGGGATCTTTTCTTGTCTTCCTCAGCTCCCCAGGGTAACAGACCCAATATGGCTTCCATGATTTGTGCCCTTGCTTTGAATCCCTTGACCCGTCAGGGCAACAAGACAGAACTGCTGTCCCCGATTACTGTCTACTTCCCTCCTCTATTCTCTTCCTTCATGGCACTTTTTCTTTAAAATGAAAGTGATTTTGTGGGGTTCTTCCTGATTTTGAAGTAATAAATATATATTTAATTTTACAATAGTAAATACTTTTTATGCCAAAGTTTTAAAAGTTTTATTTATTCATTTTGATTTACTGAGTGATTATCAGATTTTGCGTTCCAATGAATTAAGAAAGCAGTGAACAATGAATAAGTGAGTAGAATTCTTAGGGCATCAACCGTGGTTAATATTATGGAGAATAAGATGGCAAGAGGTTAACTTGCAGCAAGCATGTGGTGGCCTCATAATTTTTCCTATAAAATTGCCACTCATGGGTAATATCTTTTAATACTGTAGCATATAAATCAATGTAAATTTTCCTTTCTAAGCTCATATAAGTTGTAGGTCTGTTAATACCTGCACATAATTTGAAAGGTCAAAAAATGTTTTAAAATCACAAAAAGAAATGCAGTCCTATTACTTCCACATTCTCCTCCTACTAAGTAATCTTTTAATCTCTTTCTCCACATGTGGATTTATAAATTTTAGACATCTTCTTTTGACCTCTTTTAATAGAAATGAAGACTTCAGTTTTACTGCCTACTCATTCCTCTCCTCACCGTTATCCCATTTTGGATATACCAGAACTTTTGGCAAAATTTATACACAATGGTTTCATTATGATTATGATCATGTAGATTCTAAACAAGTATAGTCTTTTTTATTGAGTTTATTGGTACGATCTAGGTATACAGTACAGTTACATTCATTGTTGGGATCTTGTACCTTTCCATGACAGGTGTTGGTTCTCATTTTTTCCCCTTGTCCCTGCCCTCCCTTCACACCTCCTCTCCTCCCCATTTACAAACACTTTATTTCCATTTTTGCATCTTCTCATATTAAACAAGTATAGTCTTATGAGTAGGTGTGTAACCAGGACTTAGAGGCTGCTTTTGCTAAAAAGCACATTCTTCACTTGGCCCTGCAGATACCCAGTAGGCAACTAAAAACAGAATAAATGCTTGACATCTCTGCCTTCATTCTCACTCGTCTGTTCTCCAAGACATTCTCTCCTGTAGTCCCCTTGGATTGCAGGGTCAAGAGGTTTAATGGACATGCATCTTGTGATAAGACTTGAAACTACCTCCCAGACAGCAATGATTTTCTTAGCCCTCAGGGCCTCATCTGAGATAATCATCAACCAGACCACAATTTGACCAGTGCTGCTTAATTATTCATAATTATTGCTCCCCTTCCTTATGTAATCTTGAACCTCCTATTAAACCTCCAAAGACAGGGCAGAGAACCATAGTTCCTTTTGTGTTCCCAGCATGGCTATCACGTATATTAAATTCCTTTCCTGCTCTTTCTCATTGCTTCTGCTTGTCATTTGCGGGGAGTAGCCAGATCTGATATGTTGGACTCCCCAGAGTCAGGCCCTGTCTGTCTTAGGACTTCTGGCAACAGGTGCATTTCCTTTCTTTTACAGATCTTTGCTTTTCATGGAGTTGATGACGGCTTCATTTTTTTATTGACTTAGTTTTAAAAAAGTCTTATTTTATACATAATTTATGAGTTCTGCTAAAGTTGTCTCATTGCAAATTTCTACATGATCAAATGTATCAAAAAATCTATTTCCTCTGACATCCTCTGGGTAACTTTCATCCTGTTGTTCCAAACTGCTCTCACTCTCCAGGTCTGGTCCTTAGCAACTGTTTTGAGATCAGCCTTTGCCCGTATCTTGGCAAATAAACTTTCCCTCTCTTTCCCTGTGTCCTATTACCTGTTGCCTTTGTCTCAGGTTTCTTTTTCTTGGTTTATTGTCCCATTTTAATAAGAAAATATTCTATAAGTTTCTCAATAACATGAATTCATTGTCTGCTGCTTCTGTAGCAAATTACTTTTGCGGCTTAAAAGAAGACAAATTTTCATCCTGCAGTTGTGGGTTACAAGTCTGGCTTAGAATTCACTCCGCTAAAATCAAGGCATAAGGAGGCTGCGTTTCTTTCTCAAGGTCTAAGGGAGAATTCTTTTCCTAATCTGTCTAGTTTCTAGCGGGGATAATATTTTTGGCTGGCGAACTCCCCCTCCATGTGCCAAGGAAGCAATGCTAGGTGAAATCCTCACAGTGCCCCACTCTGACCTCTCCTGCCTCCCTCTTCTACTTTTCATGACCCTGTGATTACACTGAGCTGCCCGTTCAATCTAGGACAATCTCTATTTAAGGTCAGTTTGATAGTAATCTTTATCTGCAACCCCAATTTCCCCTTTCCATCTAAAGGAGTATATTCACAGCTTTAAGAGCTTAAGAGTTTAGGACATGGATGTCTGAGGGAGGTCCACTATTTTACACAATTCAGTACACCTGGAAATATTTCTTTAAATTTTTATTGTATATGTACATGTAATTAAAATGTTAACTGGCTCTAGAATTCTAGGTTACAGTGATTCTATTCTTAACTTATAAAGTATAACTTCATTCTCTTGTAGCTGCACATTTTAAAGAACTTGTTATCACTGGATAATTAGGTGTCTGGGTTTAATAATTTTTGTCTTTTTTGCATACTTTTTCCATTCTACAGGCCTATTTTCTGGAAGAGTTCCTCAAATTCTTCCTGCAATGTTCTCACTGAATTTTAAATAATAAGTTAGCTATAAAAGCTTAATTTACAAGAATTGATCATCCTTTGTCTGAGGAACAGCTGGTAAACATTTTTTTCCCACATTGTACGTTGTCTCTTAGCACTGTTGGTAGTTTGTCTTGCAGTACAAAGTCTTTTTAATATGATGAGATCCAACTTGTTGATTTTTTGGTGCTAGTTGCTGTGCTACTGAGGACTTATTCATAAAGTCTTTTTCTGTGCCAATGTCTTTCAGAATTCTACCTAACATATCTTCCAGCAAATTTAATGTTTCTGTTTTAATACAAGATCCCAATGATAAATATAACTGTGCTGCATACCTAAAGTGCACCAACAAACAATGAAAAAAAAAAGAATTGATCATCCCTTTATTCTGCATTTTTTTCTTGATTTCTGTGTGCAGTATTTCCTCTTTTTAAAGAAGTTAATTTGAAATTTTCTTCTGCTTCCTATATTCTCTCTATTTTTTAATTCCTTTTACCTCTGGGTGTTTTCCTTTGTTCACTTTCATATTGTTTCCAATATTTAATGGCATTTAATTAATAACCATCCCATCAAAAATAAGACTTAAAAAGTATTAATCAGAACTTTTGATTGTGAGGTTCAGATCTATTGATGACTGGGTTAGAACACAGGTTGAGAATTGACTTTTGGGGAATGACTGATTATAAATGTCTTTATGGATGAACTAAATCCATAAACATTAATGCAGAATTTATAAACACCAGTATTCATTGTATTTTTCGCTGTGTGGTAGAACTTCCTGACACTATTCCACATATCTATTTCGAATATATTTTTAAAATTAGATAAAAAATTGAAGACTAACTCAATGCATGGTAACTGGTGATATGGATTCCCTTGTTTTCCACTTCAAGCTCTGGTCCACTGTACTTCACGACTGAGCAGACAACCTGCTTCTAGACTTTCAGGGAAAATTGTATGAAGAATAAAATTATCAATAGGATCAATATGCATTTTACCTCCATTGTGAAGTTTAAAATCAAAGCATTCTACTTTTATTTCCCTTATAAGGAACAGAAAAAATATGTTACTACATGTCAAGGCTCATGAAGCTTTCTTTTTATGATTTTTTAAATATATTGCTATTTTATTCATATGTTCTCTCCCAGGTATTACTGTGGGCATTAACAATGATAATAATTATGGCTGTGAAAACTATTTATATCCAATTCTATATTTTCTTGAGAACATGCTAATAAAAGAAATTCCTTCTCTCATTTCTCTTGTTCTGCTCATAATTGTTATTGAAACCATACAACACAACAAAATGATATTTTTGAGAATTTCAAACAAATAGGAGTCCTAGTCTTTCATTGAGAATTATCTAATGAACAAGTTGTTTGTAATGCCATTATAATATTTCAAATATGCATATATAAACATCGAAACTGGAGCAAATATTACTCTGAAAGTAGATTGTGATGATTTTATGAAGAAGTTCTTCCTTCAATGCTATTTAGATCTGTTTTGGAGAGAGAGGAAAAAGAATCGTCTGGGGTTGTTTTGCAGCAGAAGGAGAGAAAAGGAAGAAATCTTTACTTACTGTAGAAATAAAATGGTGAAGAGACTAAACCAAGTGGTTTATTAAATGCTCCTGTTGGGGAGGAATATGTCTTAAATTTTGAGTATACTGCTCTAGAGTTACTGGATCTTAATTTCCACTCCAAAAGTAGCAAAAATTATTATTGGCATGCTTTATAATGGCAATCACTTTACTGGTGAGTTGTTTTTAAATAAAACTGGAGGTGGGTATTCCATATATAATTTCAGGTGATGCTGCAGGTAGGAGACTACAGAGGAGGATGTTTCACTAAATGAACTTTTATGAGGAGAAAAATTCTGAATTATCAAGTGGCATGATGTATAAAAAGGACATTAATCTAAGGTATTGTTTCTGAGAGAAATATAACATTTATTCATTGAGTAAGTATGTAGAAAAAGGAATAGACAAGTTAAAAATAACAAAAATTTAAGCCTAAACAGCTAACTTTAAATAATAGTATGAAATATATTCAGTAGTAGTAGGTATTCTGATATTGAAATCAGGTGTTGTTCTACTTAATAATGAAAATATTTTTGGTACAGTCCCTGAATATTTTCTGCTTAAATTTTTTCAAAATGTACTCATTCTCCATTTATAGTATTATCTCTTTATTTTCTTCATGAAAGCTTCTGGATCCCTCCAAAACACCCATCATATTATATCTTAGAAGCAGTTCTTCAGTTACTTTGTGACACGTGTGTCCATTTGAATATATTGTCCAAATAATGTCTGTTCTCTAACAGGTATGTAAAAATTTATCATGCTGTAGTAATATCACTATTATAGCATGATCCTTTCATGTGGAATATTTTCAAACTGAGAAATGTATTCTTAATTGTATAGTGCTTCATATTTTAAAAAATGATACTGGGTAGTGAACCCTGTATTTTCACCAAGTTGCTAAGTTTCCCAGACTGCATCCAGCTTTCAATTAATAATTTCTAAGCATTCATCTTGTAGCCAGGTGAAGTAGCACACACCTGTAATCTTGGTCCTTGGAAGGTTGAAGTAGGAGGGTGGCTGTTAAATTCAGGGTCAGCTTGGGCTACCTAGTGAGTTCAAGGCTACCTGAATTTCATAGTGAGACTCTGTCACAAAAAGCAAAAAGGAAAACAAAATTTCCTCTTGCTATGCTATTTTAATCTTGGGTTAAATAGCTAAATATTAATTTTTATGCCTTTGTTTCATTATATCCACATAATAAATATTTACAAAATTAGGAAGTGATTTCACTAAAGGTCATGAATACTAGAGATTGGATGATCATCACTCTAATAATATCCAGATGAAAGATGGACATTGCTGGATATCTGCTGATACATTAGTCGCTAAAAGTTACAAGGACCATATAAGGCTTTTCTGTGGCAAATAAATGATTATAATTTATTAAGAGGAAAAATATATGTCCAAGATGGCAAGTGGTCAATATTTCAATTCATAGGTTAAATTAAATGCTAACCTTCATTTTAAATCTAAGCCTTAATAAAAATCATTCCCTTAAGCCCACCAGTGAAATGTTACATGCATTAATTCTTCAAAACTGTCACAAAGGAAAAGTGTAAGGAGGCAAAATAAAGAAACTGGAGCAATTTTTTCTGCAGATTACTTTCATGCATTTGGATTTGTCCTACAGGAAACCAGAATGTACATTGCTTCAAAAATTCAGCCTGAATTCTTCCTAAGTTACTATACTACAGGACAATAAGATGTTTATATACTTCATATTCCATCTGACATATTTTTAAAAGTTAGCTCTCAAAGTTTATATGCAATTCTTGCTGATTCTTCACTTCTCTGTCTCTCTCTCTCTCTGAAGTTCCTTTTTATGTTTTGCAAGTGACTTCTAAGGGAACAAAGAGCATGTTGTTGCTTCATATACTACTCTTTCCGTCAGATAATTTCCCTTGCTTTGGTAAGCTGGCAGTTTACATTCACTTCCTGCAAGTAGCATTCAGATTCCACAGAGCCATGTTCCACAACGGGCCTATTACGTCTTCCTTCCCATGGAGTCTCAGGCTGAGACAACTTCAGCAAACGGACCTTCCAGGCAATCATAATTTCGCGATCACTGACTCTTATACACATCATAAGAGGACTTGATAGTCAACCTTGCTAATTGTCCACAGTAATAATGAGAAGAAATATTGCGAGGATTTGGCCTTTAAGTCGGTATAAGAGTTGGTCAATTAAAAATAAGCACACACATAAAAAAAAGTCCAAACAAAATTTTTTCTTCTTGTTGAGGAAAAGCAATAATGGCCCTCTTATAAAATCTATTTCATTAAAGAATACCAATCTGTCGAGTTCTGTATAAGTAGCCTTATGTATTCTGATGAATGCCTGCTTTTTCTCGCTTGGCTCATTTTTAAGCAAAAAATAAACCTGTAATTTTAACTGAGAGTTCTGAATATCAATGCAAATGATAAACACACAGGATGGTAGGAGGGAAGCCACTGCACTGAGATGCTCCGTATCATCTTTAGAAAACCTGGAGTCACTTGATGCAGAAAAAAGTTTTGTTTAGTGTATAATCGGGTTCTACTGTTAAATATTTTGGTTAAAATTCATCTAAAGAGAAGCAAAAAGCTTAAGAGATTACTTTAATCTTTCTCTGACATGCAGTTTTTATAGCTGTAAATAGAAATAATTATAGTGCCTACCCCACAGGATTGTTGTAAAGGATCAATAATTCATCCTCAGTTCTCTTTGTTAACATTTTTCAATTATTCAAAAAATGTCTGTTCTGATGTTTCCATGTCCTAGACCTTTTTGGGTATTTGAATCAAGCTGAGCAGTTACTCTACTCAAGGACTGTGTGATTTCACACAAGCGATAATCTCATAATGATAACATGAGGGCTATCGAATGTCCAAAAAGGAATGTACTTTCTATATTTCCTTTTCTGAGTCTTAGAGATTTGCTGAAAGGGTAGATTGATATGAGACATTATGTCAGGAACCGATTCCACAGAAGGAAAAATTTTCTGGAATTAAACAATACTTTGCCAGGCTGTAGAAACAGCAGAGTGACCAGTCTGCCTCTTGACGCGGACATTCCAATGGACTTACAAAATTTATGGTCACTCTGATTTATATCATTTTCTGAGTCCTGCTTATCTCCCCAAGCAAGGCTAAGCTCACCTTCCCACTTCTTTCAGGATGGAAGAAGTGCCTCAGTGGAGAACTCTGTCGGTCTCCACTCAAGTCGGTGCTTCCTAATTTGTGAATCTGTCCCATACATGAATAAAATTTTAAACAATTTTTGTGATTTTCTTAGTCCATAATAGTCATCATTTAAATTAGCAAGAACTACAGTGGCAAGCTCTGAAAACCATATTTGTTTTCTGTGATCTTATTATTTTGATGAGATGATTTCATCAGAAATTACTATCTGATCAAAATAGTTTGAGAAATTTGGAATTCATATTCAGAAATGCAAACTAACCTCTGAAAATTGCTTGAATTGAGGAAAGGCATGTTCAGAAATTATGGAAATCATGGCCAACTATTTCCAAAGTAAATAATGGGGGCTGAAGTATAGCTCTGTGGTAGTCACCTAGTATGTATGAGGCCGTGGGTTTGATCCCCAGCAGCACAAAAATGCACAGATAGACACATAGACATAAACAAACAAACAAAAAACCCCAAATGACTTCTTCTTTTCCTTATTCCTTTTATTTCTTTCTCTTGTCTAATTGCTATGGCTAATGTTTCCAGAACTATATTGAATAAGAGTGGTGAAAGTGGACATCCTTGTCATTTTAGAGTAATAGCTTTCAGTTTTTGACCATTTAGTGTGATGTTGGCTGTTGTTTTTGTCATAGATAGCTTTTATCAGATTGAGATACAAGACTGTCTGTTTCAATTTTCAGTAGGGTTTTTATCATAAATGAATGTTGATTTGGTCAGACATTTTTCTCTGCATCTATTGAGATGACCATGTGGCTTTTGTTCTTGTCTCTGTTAATATGGTGTATTATATTTATTAATTTGCTTATGTTGAACCATCCCTGCTTCCCTGGGATGAATCCTACTCCATTATTTTCAGATGATATGATATTCTATGTGGAAGACTCCAAATACTCCAACAAAAGACTTTAGATTTAATAACTGAATTCAGTAGCATAGTTGGATACAAAATCAGCTCTTAAAAATCAATGGCATTCCTGTAAATGGGTAACAAATTCACTGAGAGAGAAGTTAGGGAAAAAACACCTTTGACAATAGCACCCACACATACAAAAATGAAATAGTTAGGAATAAAACTAATGAAGGAAGTAAAAGACCACTACATTGAAAGTACTTTGAAAGGGAGATCAAAGAAAATTTCAGAAACTTGGAAAGCTGTCTCTTGTTCTTGGGTAGGAAAAACCAATATAGTGAAAATGGCCATAATTCCAAAATTGTTACACAGAAATCCTAACCAGAATTTCAACAGCATCTCACAGCATTAGAGAAAACAATCCTAAAATTCATTTGGAATCAAAAGAGAACTCAAATAGTAAATGGAATTCTGGGCAACAAAGTCAAATAAAGGGGCATCACAATTTCTGATTTGAAATTATACTACAGAAGTAGAAGTCACAATAAATAAATGAAAAAATATTCAATGTCACTTTGGATTTGAGAGATGAAAATTAAAGCACCACCAAGATTCCATCTCATTCCAGAAAGGAAGGCTATTATAGAGTTGGGGAAGTAGGGTGGGGGTAGAAAAAGATAAGAGGGAAAAAGAAAAAAATATGAGAAAAGGAAAAACATGGAAACAAAGGGAAGAGGTGAAGGGAGAGTTTGGGAATGGGGAAAAAATAAGGCCCAAGATGCATCATGTAAAGGTACAAGTTCCTGATGATGAATGTACCTGTACTGTATACCTAAAATGTACCAATAAACTTAATGAAAAAAGAAATCAACCAAATTCATAAGCTGGTGGGGCTGTTGGGAAACAGGAACACTGCTCCACTTTTAGTAGCTGTCTAGACTGGTGCAACCACTGTGGAAATCCATGTGGCAAATTCCTCAAAGAACTAGGAGTAGAGGTCCTATTTGCTCCAGCTATTCCCCTTCTGGGCATCTTCCCAAAAGAATTAAAGTATCATACCACATCAGTATATGTACACCCATGTTTGTAGCAGCAGAGACTGTGTTAGCTAAATCTGGAAACAAGTGCCCATCAACCAATAAATGAATGAATAAAAAGATATTGCTTTTTAAAAAATATATACAATGGAGTACTACTTTGCCATAAAGATAGGCTTTTTACATTTCTAGCTAAATGGATGCATCTGGAGACAATGCTTTTAAGTGAGATAAATCAGACACATATGTTTAAATACTATGTTGTTACTCTGGTGTGAGAATCCAGAAATGGAAATAAGAATCAAAATATATAATAGACATTGAGAAATGTGAGGAAAATTCTTTAAGACACGAGTCTTTGGAAAACATGTATCCAAACTGCAGAAGTTGCCTTGCTTTCTGGAGGTTATCCAGTTTCTAGTGTCATTTCTTTGTTAAAGCAAGCCATACTTTCTGTCTGTGAGTTATATCTTAAAAATCTGTAAATTAGTAATTTTTTCCTTATTAAGCGTGCAGGTCTTAATTCCTGTTCCTTGGAACCAAAGCATTTTAACTAAGAGACATGCCTGATGTGAGGGAGTGAAGTCATACTTACATTTGGAAAGAAAGTCAGATCTGGTGAAGAATTTTTGTTAGTCCTAGCAAGAAGAGGAGCTGTAAGAACAGTGTGAAAGCTGGACCAATGGGTATGAGGAGTTCCGCCAAAGAGGAGATGAGCCCTCAACTCAGCCCTCCTAGTAGCTTCTTGACTCACATCAGAGAAAAAGGAATTTTGGGGTGCATCAGTATGAGATGTTAGTAGATTTATTAGGAAGAGTTAGAAAGTAAGGGAGTACAGGGAAAGCACTCCAGTTTGGACAGCTGGACTGGGCTCTCTGAGGTTTAGACTGGCCTGCTTACAAAAGACTGAGGACAACTTTTAAGGATAGCCGAAGTGAGCCAGGGTCTGATTGACTGTTATCTTGGTTCTGGTTTTTGAGGCTCCTCAAGGACTCTTCTGGCTTGAGAAGAAGTTCATTTCCTATGAGGTGATTGTTCTTGTTGGCAAGGCTGCTGCCTCAAATCTTGTCATAGGGTAATTTCTCTTCCGTGGAGGGTGGTACAGTGGACCCTTACAGACTCAATTTCTGGAGGGCTAGTTGTAACTCAAGTCGGTCGACTGAAGGCTCAGCTTCCTCTAAACAGCATTCCACATCTCTCTCTCCTGAATACAGGAAGATATTAAGGTACTTAGAGAGACATTGGCCCAGGTTTTCTCAATTAAGCCTACACAGGAAAGGATGTTGTAATGTTCCTTTCAGAACTCTTTAAGTGTTAAATCTGTATCTGAGACCATCTAGGAAGCACAAGCATCTGGCATTTGGGTTATAACTCAAGACTTTATTCAAAAGTTGAAACTAAAATTCTGGTAGTAACCCAAATTGTTATGTCAAGCTGGTGGAGAACTTGTTCTGGCCCCCCAAGTCTGTGTTTCCTGATTCCCAAATCTGTCCTAGAGTTGAATAAAACTACTTTTATTTAAACCATTTTCCAAGGCTTGCTTTAATCAGGAAGCACAAGCAGCTGGCATTTGGGCCATAAGCCAAGACTTTGAATGTAAGTTAAGACAAAAATTCTGGTCATAATTCGAGTTATTCCAATATCAGGCCAGGTGTAACCTAAAGGTCCACTGTAATGTCATCAAGGTGTTGTCTTAGTCATTCTGCTTTTCCTAGAGCCCCAGGAGATACATGTTTGGAGACTTCTAGACATTACTCCAGGGCATCTGGAACTGGAGGTTGTAAAAAGCTGGCAATCAAAGTCCAGGCAAACCGTAAAAGTTTTTTTACATTTTTATCTTGGTGTCCCAGTCTTGAAGGAGGATGATGCAGACTTGATAAATGTAGGGCTCATAAATCTTTTAATAAAACCAGACATTCTTAAGTGAATAACATGACTATGTGCACAGCTGACAAGGAATCTAACCCAAATCTTAAAACAATAAAGGAGACAAAAAACTGTATTTCTTCCTTTTACACATATCTTTATTACTTTCAAAATACTTCAAACCCTGAGCAACAAATGTGGTACATGTTTTGGGCCCAAACCAAACTGTATCAAATGCCCTAGTGTTTTTCTTAGTAGAATTTTATTTTCACTCACTCCCTTTTGAAAATATGAGCTTAGGACATCTCACAAAAACGCACCATGGAACTTCTGAGAGTGATTTTCAAAGTTCATTTTTAATGCAATTTGGAAATAATGGCTATTAGTGAGAAAAAAAAAATCTACCCAAATATTGTGTGCCCTAGTCATGCCTTGATATAGTGTGTGTGTGTGTGTGTGTGTGTGTGTGTGTGTATAGTGTATTCATCTAAAACAGTGATGGTGAACCTTTTAGAGTGTTCAGTGATGGCAAACAGCCAGCTGCGGCATGTGTGCCATAGGTCTGACACCACTTATATACACATTTTTTGGGGGGGTACCGGGGATTGAACTCGGGTCCTCGCGCTTGCAAGGCAGGCCACCGAACCACTGAGATAAATCTCCAGCCCCAGTATATAGATATTAATTATTTAAAATGTATGCTTTACTTAATCAATACATTCTAAAATTCTAGGAATTATTTCAGGTATACTTTACACTAATTAGACAAAATAAAATATGCAAATTACCTTATGGTAATTGTGCAGTTATTAGCTAATGTCACTGGGTTGGCAATCTAATTTAGTTAATTAAAAAATTACAGCCTTAAATAATGTTTTAATTAATTTAAATATAAGGGAGGGGTTTTCCTAAAAAGTAAAATCAGGAAAGAAATGGAAACAAAGTCTTTGTAAATAGGGAAGGATGGAGGGGTTGAATCGAGGTCAGGGGAATGGGGAAAAAATAAGAACCAAGATACATCATGTAAAGGTACAAGATCACAATGATGTATGTAATTGTATTGCATACCTAAAATGTACCAATAAAGAAAAAAAAGTAAAACCATTTTAATATAAATATACTTTTATTCTGAGTATTTTTGGATATCAAAAAATTTACCTCTGATGCTTAGATTTAATTTCTGAAAAGTTTACATGTTGACTAAAATGAATAAAAGATCTAAATTTAGTCCTTTTGCTAGGAATTGAGTAAGAGCCCAGAAATTTCTACCTAAAATCTTAAAAATTTACAGTTGGTCTCAAATGCTTTACCACCTAAGAGTTTTTTCCCAGAAAAATATATTCTTGTCTTAGAAAAATTTAGTGTTGCATTTAATCATTTAAATATAATAATTTTACTTATGATAGTGACATGAAGTTTTGCATATCACCATCATGGAAGAACAAGAAGTGAATTTATCCTCCCCTTTGAAACAACTTAAAAATAATAGATATCAGCAGGAAGTGATTGCTGACAAAAGAGAATGAGGGGAGTGCAATCATTGCCTCAGCAGTTTAGAGAAGTCAGAGGACAGGCAGTGGGAAGGCAAGCAGAGCTCAGACTTCACCCTGAGCTGAAGTAGTGAAGTTGGATAGAGGACGGGGGATGGAAGTCCAGCGATTGGTGCAGGGTTCTCCCTGAGTATTCAACATTGGAAAAACTGCTCAGAGCTGGGGAAGCACTTGGTCGAAAGGAAGGGGGAGAGAAATTCCTAGAGATTAACTAGGCCCAGGATAATTTATTTTTCCGAGTCAGAATTTAAAACAACTCAAATTCAATAGATCTTATGCAAGGACTCAGAATAGTTGGGAAAAACTAGTCTTACTTTAGGCTTTGGCCTTGACTACAAGTTTAAAGCAAGCCTCGGAGAGGTGAAACTATTCCGAAGTAATATAACTTTGTGATTGTTTTGATTTGGGTCTAGATGGTCCCTCAAAGCCACAGGGGGTCATAGGTGGGGCTTTATCAGAGGTGGCTGGATCTTCAGTGTGTGATGCTGGGATTAAGTGTGTGCATTTACTGAATTGGTATACTGATTGGTTTGGCACCACCCTAATCCCAGTATGCTGGACACAATATAAGGGACAGAAAGAAGCTTGTCTTCTTCTGTGCCTGCCTGCTTTTGCTGTCTTCTGCTTGCTAATAACTGGTTCTCCTCTGCGATGCCCCTCTGCCATTCCATTCTGTTTTAGAGCCAGCCAATTATGGACTAAAATACAAAATGTGAGCTAAATAAAATTTTCTCCTTTAACTTATGAGTGTTGGATATTTTGTTTCAGCAATGAGAAAAGTAGCTAAGACAGAATGTGGAACCAGAGAAGTGGGGTCACTGCTGTGACTGTACCTTACCTTGAGGTTGAAAAGCCTCTAGAATTGGATTGTGGAAAGGGAAAGAGTTAGCAAAGGTTTAGAAATGATGCTTGAAAAAGTAGAGCTGGAACACTTTAGGCTACACTTGATGGGATATTCAGGTCAGAGCTCAGAAGAACAGAATGCAGATAGAAATCCTGCTGGTGAAGACCAGGTTCAGGAGGTTTCTTCTGGGAAGAAGGACTGGATTGGCTGTTGGACTCCAAACAATGTGTGTAATACTTTAGCATTTGTCTGCATTAGCTTGTCTGCACTTTGCTCATGTCCAAAGACTTTACCTGAGACTGAGATTAAGGGCAGTGGACTAATTAAATTAATCTTGAGGAAGAAATTTTAAGGTAGACTAAGGTTGGGGCTGTGGCATGGCTACTGTTGGGAGATTTTAGCTAAAATCAAGAATCAAGAATCAAGAGGAAATCAAGAGAAAAGAGCCCAGCCGAATGATTGAAAATATTTTGAGTTTGGCCAAAAAGGATGATTCAGTAAAGTTGCAGCCTGAAAAGATAGAATAGAGAAGAAATTGCCACTGAAAAGACTAGCAAGGAAAAGTCAAGCATTTCAGAAGAAGACAACAGAGAAGATGGCCTGAGGACCTCACAAGAACCAGCAGGACTCCAGCCTTTGCATTTCAGAATTGTAAAGGTGAAATAATTTGCTTGGAGAGGAGAGCCCCAGAGCACCATGTTCCAGAACTTGGCAACCTAGAGGATTTGTTCCTCGAGATTGGTTTAAGGGTGCTCAGCAATTGACTCAGGCATTTCACCCCTACAGCCAAGAAAGAAGGGAGGCTGATTACTGCTCCAGCTAGTGACAGACCTGGGGATCATCCACGGGGGCCTGGTTTTAGGTGCATGAAGAATGCAAGAGGGAGATGGCAAAGATGGAAAGGGGATAGGAAAACTTCTGGATTGATTGATTGGTTAGTTATCTTGATTGCTGTGATCATTTCACAAGTGTATATATTTTCAAACTGTCAAATGATGTATTAGATATATACAGTGTCTTGTATATAAATTTTATATAATAAAGCTCAACAATACTTTCACAGAAAATAACTGTTATTGATTCTTTTTAAAGTATGTAAACATTTTAAAATTTTCAATAAAGAAGACTAAAATATGCCAACTTATAACAGTTTACTGAAACACTTTTAAGCAATTTTATACCCTCTAGATGGAATGGAAATAGGAGATATGTCATTGATTGTATATTGATATTCTTTCTGGGTAATAATTATCCATCAATAGGCATGGATTACTTATAATTCTCATTACTTGAATCTATTTAGTGTTTATATATAAAGCATGCTTATTTTAACTAAAAACTGATTCAAAGTAGCCAACTGAGTGTTTAAAGGCAGATATAAAATTTTATTAATATTTTATTTATTGATGAGATTATTCATTTATATATGGGCTCTTATATGGAAACTTTCTTTTGTCATTTAAATACGTTCTTTGTTTTTCTGCATTTTGAAGAATAGAGATTTTAAAGGGCATGGTTTGTTTCCTGTTGTTTTTCAGTAAGCAGCTTTTTATAAGAGGTACACTTATTCAGCTTGCTGTGGTGAAGAGGGCCAGGACTGTAGAGGATAATTTTGCTTCAGATCCCATTGACAAACTGGTGTTTCTGTGTAATGGAATACTATACCAATGTAAACTATGCAACCACATGGATCTCAAAGACATTATGCTATGTTGGTAGGGTAGTCTCTACAGATTAAGTGCAGTATGATTGCATTTACATGGCTTTTGAAAAATACAAAATTGTTGGGCCAAGAAACAGATCAAGGATCAACAGAGTTTAGGTTTGGGGGCAGCGTCTGACTAAGAAGGGTCAGCAGAGGGACATCTTTTGATTTCTATCGTGTATGTGGTGGCAGACAGCTTCCTTTTGAAGTTATTTTGTTCAATTAGGTTTTGATTTAATAAAGCATTTAAAACAGAATATTGAAATATAGCATTTATGATTTAAGAGACCTATTTTTCAAGTTAATGAGCTTTCTCAGAAAACTGTACTTAGTTTATAAAGAACCTTGTCTTCATATTGATAACAGGAAGATTTTATTTATTTATTTATTTATTTATTTATTTATTTATTTATTTATTTTTGGTACTGGGGATTGAACTTGGGTCCTTGTGCTTGCAAGGCAGGCCACCGAACTGCTGAGCTAAATCCCCAGCCCCAGGAAGATTTTATTGATCCATCAAAAAAAGAGAGAAAAAAAAGAAAGAAAGAGAGAGAGAGAGAGAGAGAGAGAGAGAGAGAAAAGTTTCCCTGTTGATTTCTTCTGTACCTTGTCAAAGTGACCATTAAATGTTCTGTGAAATGTTATCAACAGGTCTAGACTATGCCATTTACTAATGTTGCACTCAATCACCCTGTCAATGTGTTTGGCTTTCAGACCTATTACTAACTTCCATTCCTTGTTATCTTAAAGTGGTAGCATCCTAAAAAAGATTGTGGGTAAGAAATATTCCGTAAAGCCCTGTCACCTATGTCTTTTCTTGGGTGTAGGGTACCAGGGATTGAACACAGGACTTTGCTTGAAAGGCGAGCATGGTGCCACTAAGCTAAAGCCCCAGCCCTGTGTCTTGTAATATAGTAGTTTTAATATAGCAAAAATGGAGTAAAATAAAACCTAATAGTTGATAAATAAAAAAGAATGCGTAAGATAGATTTGTCAGAATATAAACATACACACAGTATAATATGTATAAATATTTTGGTGCATATATCTAGATAGATGAGAGATGATAAGTGATAGGTAGAGGGACAGAGAAAGATAATTCAGGATATTGTATGGAACTTTGAGCTATTTCCTACAACTACTATAAAATTTAAGATCTTTCAATGAGAAGTTAATATGATTTAAAATTAAAATACAGTAAAGTGTGTGGTAATGTAAAATAAATGCAACCTGTTTAATAAGGAGAGAATTTTATACTCTGTTAAATAAAGTTGTTTAAATAGTACTACTTAGATACTTCTGCATACTTCTGGAAGCATTGTGACTTCTAGATATAATAATGTTAGTGTCAAAATAATGTACATTTCTGCATCAAGAAGTTATCTAACCTGAGTTCATGAATGTAACAGATTGCTTTGAAATTACTAAACCCATGCTTTGAGGGAAAATTAGAGTTTGGAAAGAAGAGAAAAATGGGTTTTTAACCAGCTCACTGACATTCTACTAGTAGTAGCATCTTGGAGTGTAGTATTAACAAAAACTCTGAAGTTAAGATTGGGCTTACCATGAAAGAAATAATTATTATCAGTGTCTACATCATTTAGTAGGTAAAGAGATGGTTCATATAGTATGCATTCATTATCTCTCGAGTAGATTTTAAAAGATGAAAAGATTCAGACACAAATTTCAGATTCTGCATTTTATAGTTTGCTACCATAATGAAACACCACAGATTGATTAAACCACAGGCATTTACTTTCCCATAGTTCTTAAGGATGTAAATCCAAGATTAAGGTACAAACAAGTTTTGTATCTGCTAAGGTCTCTTTCCTTGGCTGAAAGATGAACATCTTCTTCCCATGTGTATTTTTTCGATCTTAATCTCTTTTATGAGGGCAGTAGTTCTATTGAATTAAGGACCACTTATATTAGCCTATTTTATCTTATCACTTTACAGCTCTGTCATTAAACCTCACATTCTGAAGTTTTGGAGATTAGGATTTCAACACATGAATTTAGAGTGAAGGGCACAATTCAGTTCATAAAATAAATTCAGATAAAATTTGTATTCCTCTTTAAGAAATTGATGAATGAATTAAAGAATAAAATTATCTATGTTCTTTTTATCATTCTTTATATAACCCAGTCATCATTTGCATATATCAAATAAAACTAGAATGAGATGCTTCATAAATCTCTTACCAAGGCTTACAGAAAATTGTCCTTTCAGCTTCGCATTTTGCATTTCCTATAATAGATTTTTTTCTGATATTTTTACCTTCCCAGCATCTGATCTCCCTTTCTGCGTTTTATGAATCCCCCCACTGTATGAGTCTCAGTCTTGGTGGGAGGCAGAGCCTACCTCTTATTTTAGAAGTCTAAATGGACAGATATGCAGATTAAAAGATTCTCTTGTGTCATGGATACATGCAACTGACGTAGGCTAAACCAACACACCCTACAGGAGCTGGAGATAGGCATAAACCATGTGTGGACTGTGAGAGTGACAGTAGTAGAAGCAGCGTTTTGTTCACAAGGCAGCTATGGCCATCAAACATGTAGTGTCCAGTACTGGCCTTTGTGACCTCTGTTGCAGAGGCAGCTATATTGCTCAAAGAGGACCCACCCAGTGGCCGAGGCTGCAGCAGAACCAGCGGTGTCTCTACTACATCTATCTGTGCCGTGGTTCGGCCGGACTTCTTGTTGCTTACTAGCTTCCTCTGCATCTGTGCATTTTTCACCACTGCTGTTTCTCCAACCTTACCTGGAATATCCACTAATCTTTTGATCAGTGCCTTTTCTCCTTAAGGAGTCAGTATCAGTTTCTCTTCTTAGAAATGTAAGATGTTTGACTGAAAATTTTATGAAGTCTTTACTAGTGATGAAATTAACTTTGTTTTACCTTCATTTTGCTCTGTATATGATATCTATTTGGGTACTTGGTTAACGTTACAAAAGTAGTCCTTCTCTGTGTTAAAATTTTTGCACCTAGGCAAGTTCTCCATTCATTATGTACTATAGTTTCTGCTATACTGAAGCAATGGAGTTGATTTAGGTCTGAGCTAAATGTAGAAATTCATCTTCAGTGGCACAGGTACCATGAATCATTTTTCTTGTAGTTGTTTAATTATGACAACAATATATTTCATATCCAACCATTTCTCCCATATCCCCCCCAAAGTCATCGCCATCATTCTCTAATAGCCAAATAACTAGCTCCTGGTTCTTTTCCCCATCCTACATGGTAGGTTATGTTCCAAACAAAACTCTTTGATGGCATCTCCATATAACTTAAGGAAAAAAAATCCAGAATCTCCCCCACGTTTCATGGCTTGTTTCTGCTCTTGTGAACCTCTGACTTTGTGGGCTTCCATTTCCTGTCTTGCCACACTGGCCTTTTAGTTACTCCTTTACCTTGCTGAGAAAACTCCCACCTCAGGACCTTCACACTTACTGTTCTCGCTGATATCAGCAGTATTTCCCCAGATATTTTCATTTGTTCACTCAGTCCTTGTTACCATCTGACATTATATGATTATTTGGTATGTACCTATGTATGTATGTATTTTACTTTTCTCTCTCATGAGAGTGTGAGTCTCATGAAAGGTAGAGACTCCAGTTTTGTGTGTGTGATATACATTCCTGGTGCCTGGAAGAGTCTTGGATACACAGTCCTAAATGAAAAAATGAACCAGAATCATTCAGAGTTGAGTGGTTGGATGAGTGAAGAAAAGTGTTGTGTAGAACTTCAGACTCAGGCTTACTCATTGCCCAAGTTTTTTTTCTTTTTCTCCTGGAGATGGACTCAAACATACCTTAGAGATGAGCTCTTGGTTGCACCTACACTTGACAAACTAAAATGTCTGCGTACTACATAAAATTAAGATGTCTGTTACTATAAATTAACCAGTGATAAATTTAGTTTATTTAAGGAATGATGAAATTATTAAAAGCTGAGAGATCAAGTAATAATCGTATATGATCGAGAAATCCCCACAAGCATTAGGAAATATCTTTGGAAGCTTTATTCCTAAATTTATAAGTTTTCCAGACAATTGTATTTTGTATTGTGGAACTGGTCTGGTAAGTTTTCTAGTATCTTTACATTAATAAGAACAGTATGAGAAGCTTAAACTATTTTTTTAAGCATTGTTATTATTTGGTTGGTATTTATGGCTTTTACAGACACTCAGCTAAGCAATTCATTTGTCATCACTTATCATGAATATCCAGATCACTGTTATTTACTCTCTTCCAAGAATATGCTGTAACCTGGTGCTTGGTTCATGTCAATTAAATTCAGAGTACTGTGATAGGAAATGTGGAGATTCTCTAAAAAAATGACATGTTTCCTGCTGTCAAGCATCTGTCGGCTCTAACATTAGTAAAATTGGGTCTCTTTCTGTATATGACTCTTAGCCTGTTTCCAACTGAGTCAATCTTCCTCTTACCTTCCCCAGCTGAAAAATAAGGCTAATAATATCACTGTCAGGGGGAAAATAGTGGATATAATGTGGCAATATTTAAAGTTGGAACTTATTAGTAAGGTCCATATTAAATTAATACTCTAGAATACTTTGGTTGTGTGAAACACCATACATAAAATTAGAGTATATCCTGATTTCTATTAGAGTGGAATATCTCTTAATGCAGAAATCTATTATAGCCTAGTATAGGTGAAGCTTTGAATTAGGAATTGTGTTAAATGAAGTATTAAGATAATGCACAAGTAAATAGGTTAGTGAAAAGTGTGATGGTACACACCTGTAATCCCATTATTCTGGGAGACTGAGGTAGGAGGATCACTGTCAGTTCAAGGCCAATCTGGGCTACATTGTGAGTTCAAAGCCAGCCTGAAGTACATAGTAAGACCTGTCTAAAAAATGAATGAAAAAAATAAATAGGGGATGGATACATAACATAATGTGAAGACCCTAGTTTGAGTCCTCAGGACTACAAGAAAGAAAGAAAGATAGATAGATAGATAGATAGATAGATAGATAGATAGGTAGAGCATACATTTATTCTGATTAAATGAAATTTGCTGACTCTGAGATCCACCTCCTAGAAGTCCATCATAGAGCTACAAATGCTTTTCAAACACAGTTTATCGGTCAGTTGCAATAATTTGGATATGATTTACCCTGTGGTAATCACTAGACAGAGATTACTTCTTGCAGAACAACAATATAAATTGAGAAAATTTAAGTGAGATATAAAAAGAACTCTATTTTTATCTTAGCAATTTATTCTATAGCTATTTGGAAGTATAACCAGCCTTCCTTAATTCATGGTATTACAATCTCATATCTAAGATGTTTCCTGAGATATTAAGAACCTATCTATGCCTCACACTTGTTCTGGAAATGCTTATCTATCACCCAGAGACACATATACACAGGAGCACACATGTCATGTGATACCCTTCAAGTTGCTTGTCACAATCAAAACTGGACTTGCCCATATCAGTTCTATGGGGACAGAGTATGGACAAAGATCTTATGGATTTTGCTCAGTATTGAATCTCAATCATCTACCACACTGTCTTGTATTTTACATAAATGTACACATTCATCTTTTCACAATTTAGTAAAATATACACATGTTCTTTCTTATCTGACACTGTTCTAAGGGAGAAAAATAGAACTGAGGGAATATTTTTTCTGCCTTCATGAAACTTACAGTCCTTTGCATAACTGGTCTTCTGATTTAAAAAAATAAATAATTTTCTTTTTTAGGGTAGATTAAGATTCACTGGAATATTGCACAGAAAGTACAGATTGTTTTCATTATATTCCCTGGTCCAGTAAGTGTACAGCTTTCCTATTGTCAGCTTCCTGCCTCAATCATAGTGGAACATTGCTAAAGTCAATGAAACTGTCTTGATGTAATTCTACAGGTTATATTAGAGTTTGTTCTTGGTGTTATACATTCTATGAGTTTGACAAGTATAAAGTGATATATGGAAATATCATACAGAAAACTTCTGACTGCCTTAAAATTTTGGCTGAGCTTTAAGAGTTCCACCTTAGGACTCACAAAAACTAGACTAAATAGCATGTCCTTTCTGATATTCTGGAAAAAAGGCTCTGATTTGCATGTTATTTAGTTTTCTATGTGTAATCCAGCTGAAATGTGCTTTCAGTTGATCTCACACACATGTGGAGGGTCTCTGGTTTCTCATTCTTTCATAGTTATATAGTTTCTGAAGGAGCAAAAAGGAGGGAGGAGTGAATGGAATGGAAGAAAAAGATTCTCTACTTTTATCATCACCATGGATGAGCATTATTTTGAGTCTTTTTGATGGTGCTGGGGATTGAACCTTGGGTCTCAAGCAGATTAGGCAAGTACTGTACATATGAGCTATATACCCAGGCTACTTTTGGCTTAACCGATTTCTTTCAAAAGAGGAGTTGTTGCTTTCATTTTCAGAAAACCACAGCCTCTAAAGAGGGCAGTTTAGAAACTGAAAGTTATATGTGGCGTTGCCTGTTTCCCAGTTATGACTCAGCTGAAGCATGAATGGTATTGCAGCCTGACTTCCCTTTTCCATCTCATCATCCATGAAAACAGGACCCATTCTGCACAGAACCTGCTTCCTGATCCAGTGATTTCTGGGACCACAAACACTGATGGAGGTGAAGCTCCTTGCCTCAGGCCAAATAGCTGAGTAAAAACAAAGGGAATGCTTTTATGCTAGGAAATCAGGACCTGGGACCCTTATTTCCCCTGCTCTGTACTGTGATGTGTTTCACCATGTTCCAAGAGTCATCCACCAAAGCCAACTCATCATAAAACAAATTTTGCACAGAGATAACATGCCAGTTTCAGTAAAAATTGGATAGCGAGATGAGTATAAATTTTCCTATTAAATGGGAAGAAAAGGGCTAGATGAGTAGGGGAAGTGGGGAGGGTAGGTGAAAGGAAAGAAGGGAAAAGAAAAAATATGAGAAAAGGAAAAAATGGAAACAAAGTCTCTGTAAATAGGGAATGGTGGAGGGGGTTAAGGGGGGCAGAGGAATGGGGAAAAATAAGAACCAAGATCTGTCATGTAAAGGTACAAGATCCGAATGGTGAATGTAACAATACTGTATACCTAAAAGGTACCAATGAACTTAATGAAAAAAATGTCCTATTAAATATATAGTAATCAGAAAGCAGAAACACAACATTTGGGCACTTGGCACATTTCCTGGATCTAGAAATGGTGAAGGCACCTTTAATAGTATGGACATTACTTCCTGAATTCCAAGTACAGAAGCACCATTAGTCATTTTCAGTGCCCTGGATTTCTTTAAATGCAATCATTGTTTGATGTAAATGATGTGGATACGAAAAAGATGATTTTGTTTTCTATACACATATGTAAATCTACATTGATATATTAAATATGGGCATTTACCTCCAGCATTTAAAAGTAAGTGTGAATATGGCCCATACAAGTACTATGTAATTACTGAAATTAGGAAGAAAGAACATTTTAAGCCTCTGAAATCCCCAGGAAATTTGGGCAAGCTAGCTGAAATCATTCTGTTGGAAGTCAGCCCTGGCATGATCATAGCCACCATCACCCCAGGGAGAATGTCACTGTACTTTCAGTACAAGATATAGCAAAACATTGGCTTCTTCCTTTAAAAATTGTAACATTGAAATCATTTGAGAAGAGTGCAAGAGTTCATTATGACTTCCATCAGAGTATAGAATTCCAGAACTTTTTGGAAATAGACACAACTGACAGCATATTGAGCCAGGGGTACAGCATCCCTCAGGGTCTCCTGGAGCAATTCTAACAGATGGGTGTCTAGACTATTTTGGAACATGCAAGGGATGAAATTCCACAGAGTTTTAAGTATGAAAAGCATTTCTATGATATGTCAACATGCTTGTACATGATTTTCCTTCTTCATAGGGTAATAGTGAGGATAAAATAAGATGACACATAAGAAGGTTGGGAACAGTCTGGAATATTATGGAGCTTAATGCATTCTGTGTCTACCTCTTTTTCTGTCAACAGAAGTAAATAAATCTAAAAACAGTAAGCTGATTACATGTGCATTTTTCCTACACGACTCTAAGCATATAGAGCAGATATGATCTTCGTCTTTCCTACTCAACTGGAGCCTGCGTTACTAAATGGTAGGAAACGCTCCGAGTTGAATGGCAGAGAAGAAAGGAAGGAGGAAGGGGAGGAGGAGGGAGGAGCATAAGCGAGGTAGGAAATAAAGTGCAGCCAGAGGCCTCTCTTTCTCCAACAACTCCCTGCCACATTCAGGGTAGATGGACATCCACCTCTTCAGCTACCTCCTTGGCCACTTCTTGCTTGTCCCGACAACCTCCATGACCTGTACAAAGGCAACTCCTGTTGTGCTAAGTCACACTCATTTGGTAGGATTTCTTCACACCTATTCCTCATTCATAGCCCTGAGAATTTGCATATGTAAGGTCTTGAACTAGCCAGGGATTTAGCTCAGAGGTTCGGTGGCCTGCCTGGCAAGCGCAAGGACCCGAGTTCAATCTCCGGTACTGAAAAAAAAAAAAAAAAAAACAAAAACGAGCGAGAAA
>NW_022900945.1:32048381-32067307 GCF_012274545.1 Fukomys damarensis | reverse complement strand
GAAAAAAAAAAAAAAAAAAAAAAAAAAAAGATCTTGAGCTAGAAAGTGTCTCCTCTTCATTCTTGTTCATTAGTCTTCTAACTTCTCATCCTTTCATCTTCAGCTAGTGCACTTCCTATAGTCACAGGAAGGACTTTTGTATTTCTTCTACCTTCTTTTAAAATAAGATCTTCCATCCTTTTTGCTCTTTTTCAGTTGTGTAGGCGTGATAATGCATTCACTTTCTCAGGATGCACCCTAAATATTTTTTGTTTCCCATCCTATCAATTTCATTTATATCACATCCATATATAAATTTTCAAGCATAATGGGGACAATCTTCCTCATCTTCAGCATTGATTATTTTCATCTAATTTTCCCAAATACAAACTCAAAAACCAGCCCTATACCTCCTTGGTTAAGCAGGTACACTGTACTCTCCTTTTAACTTTGAAACTCTGAATATTCCTTAGGGGAGTTTTTATTTTTCATTCCAACACTGCCTTATAAATTAATTTTTTACTTTAGACAATTATAGATTTATACACACTGGTAAGAAAACAAACGGGTGCTTAGTGTCTTACTTGTACTTTCTCTGAAAGACAGTGTCTTTCACAAGTAGCACAATGTCCCAACCAAGATTTGACATTTGCATGATCAAAATACAGAACAGTTCCATAGTGACCCAAGGATTTCTGTGTCACCTTTGTAATATGACCACTTTGGTTTCCTAAACCCTGTCCCTAACAAGTGGCAATCACTAATCTGTTTTAAGGACCGGGGATTTATCTCAGTGGTTCGGTGGCCCTGAGTTCAATCCCCGGTACCAAAAAAAAAAAAAAAAAAAAAAAGGAAAAACTAAATGTTTTATATTTTCATTATTTTTTCATTTCAAATGTGTCAGAAAAATTGGATTGTATATTAGCGTTCCCATTCAGCATAGTAGTTCACTCTTTTATTGCTGATAATGTTCTCTGGCGTGGACATACCACAACTTATTTAACCCTTCTCCCCCAGAAGATCACCATGGGTCACTTCCAGTCGTTCTCTATTACAAATAAAGTGGCTGTTATCATCGGTGGGCAGCTGTTTGTGTGAACAGAAATGTTCGGTTTTGTGGGATAAATACTCAGGAGTGCAATGGAAGTTGTGAGTTCAGTTGTAAAGAAATGAACAGTTTAATGTTATGGCTATAGTATAGATATGCTTGGGAAATCCAGTTTTCCCATAAGTCTCTAGCATTTGATGTTCTCATTTCTTATTTTCATCGCTTTAATAATACCATTGTAATAGTTTGCAGGTTTATTTTGTATTTTACCAATATCGTTACGTTGAATACCCTTACATGTGCTTAGTTGCCACTCATATACCCTCTTAGGAAAATGTCTCTTCATGCCTTTGGCTCTTTTTCTCACTGGATTTATTCTTATTATTGATAGTTCTTTATATTAATATCTATGTTGAATTTTTTATACTCATTAATGTATTAATGAAGTTTTAGATGTCAGTGTTCGTTAATATATTGAAATGTCCACACTGATTATAATTAATTTATAACATACTTGTCCTTCTTGGTATTGTATCAGTCATTGCTTACTAGATAAATAAATTTAATGCAAAAGAACTTAAAAGACTGGCTTAAAATGGCTGCCTAGAGTCAGAAGGTTGTGAAAGGGCTGTATGTGCCCTAGAGACTGAAGCCGCCAGTAGAAGGCCTGGAGCTCAGGGCACCGTCCCATGTGAGTCCCCATCAAGAGGCTGAAGTCCCTGCAGCAGAAGGCTGAAGATGATGTCCAAGGGGAAGGCAAAGACTGGAGCTCCTCCAAAAAACAGAAGCAACTCTCTCTTCTCCATTTGCCCTTCGTATCATTCAGGTGACAACCCACCCTCAGGCTGCTCCTCCATCTTCAGTAAACCCCACACACAGAGCTGTGCTGACCCAATTTAGTTGGGCATTTCTTACTCAAGTTAACACCATCAGTTAACTATCACATTTATTTGTTGTGAAAGAGTTTTCTTCCACTATGAAGTAATGTTTTCATCCTTTTAACACTATCTTTTGCACAGTAACATATTTTATGTAATTTTTTTTTAGTTGGTTTGCTAAACTGTTAAGTTGCCCAAGCTGGGTTCAAATTTGCAGTCTTCCTGCCCTCAGCCTCCCAAAGGGCTGAGATGAGAGGATTGAGGTTTAAATTACGATGAGGTTTGACCAAACAATTCTTTCATGATGCTAGTGTAAAGGTTTTTTTAAAATTAACTTTACCAGTACATTTTAGGTATAAAATATAATGACATTCATTATTGGAAATTTTTACCATTACATAATCTATCTTGGTTCTTTTCTCCGCATCACACTGCCCTACCATCAAACCCTCCCTCCCTCCCTCCCCATTTAAAATACTCTGTTTCCATTTTTCCATATTAATTCCATTCCCTTCTTTCCTTTCCCCTCCCCCTCCTACATCCCCTTCCCCTTTGCCCCTTTCTTCCTATTTCACATTACCTATTCTACCTTTTAGTCCTTATTTACACTTTCAGTTTCTCACATTAGAGAAACTATTTGGCATTTACACATGTGTATCCTTTTTATTTCACTTAAGAGTATCACCTTAATGTGCATCCATTTAGCTACAAATGTCTCTAATTTCTCATTTTTATGGCAGAGTAGTACTCCATTTTATATACAAAAAAAGCCACACATTTTCTTTATCCTGTCTCCCGTTGATGGGTAATTGGGTTGTTTCCAAGTTTTGGCTATTACAAACTGTGCTGCTATAAACATGGGTGCAAATGTATCACTGTGGTGTGATCTTTTAATTCCTTTGGGAAGACATCCAGCAGGAAACTAGCTGGGTCAAATGGGACTTCCATTCCTAGTACTTTGAGGTATCTCCATACTGATTTCCACAGTAATTTCAACAGTCTACACTCCCCCCAGCAGTGGACAAGTGCTTCTCTTTTCCCATAGCTACTTCAGCATTTGTTATTGGTTGATTTCATGACGGCAGCCTTTCTTTCTGGGGTGACGTGGAATCTCAGCATTGGGTTCATTTGCACCTCTGCAAAGACCACTGATGTTGAACATATTTTCATGTGTTCATTTGTTATTTCCTCCTCTTTGTCTAAGAAATGTCTGTTCATTTCAGATGCCAAATTTTGGATTGGGTCTATAAATTTGGGAGGTCTGATTCTTTTTAAGTTCTTTTATCAGACTGAAGTAGAGACAGTCTATTTCAATTTTCTGTAGGGTTTTTATCATGAATGTGTGTTGGATTTTGTCAAATGCTTCTTCTGAATCCAGTAAGATGATCATAAGGTTTTTGTTCTTAGCTCTATTAATATAGGGAATTACATTTATTGATTTGTCTACGTTGAACCATCCCTGCATATAATAATATGCCTATGTGTAGATTTTCTTTCATCATGGCTAGGTGGAGTCCTATATGCCTCACTTATCTGTATGTCAAGTTGTTTTCCCCTACTTGGGAAGTTTTCTCCTATTCTGTGAACAGTTTTTTTTTTTTTAATGTCATCTGCACTCTATCCTGTTTCTTTATTGACTCCAATCAGTCTTGCATTATTCTTCTTTGCATCATGTAGCAGCTGCTGTATTGATTTCTCATGGTCCCTTACTATTTTTTTTTTCTTTTTTGTACCGGGGATCGAACTCGGGTCCTTGCACTTGCAAGGCAGGCCACCGAACTGCTGAGCTAAATCCCTGGCCAGTCCCTTACTATTTTTAAGAAAATTTTCTTTTCCTGCTCACTAATTGCAAGCCTATCTTCTATATCTGAAGTTCTGCGCTCACATTGGCTCATTCTGCTGAGTAAACTCTCATTGGAGTTTTTAATCTCCTAGAAATCTGTTTACATCTGTTTTGAGGATTCCATTTGTTTCCTATATTGGGGTCATATCATGTTCCTCAGCTCCTCTCTTTTTTTATCTGTGTCCACTCTAGATTTATTAATCATGTCTTGCATTATAGGCACAATCTCTGCTGCTATCTGAGAAATTATTTCTGATATCATTTTTTTCCAGATCCTCCTTTGTTGCCAGTTCAGGGAGTTCAGGTGGTTGAGTATCAGATTGTTCTGTCCCCTTTCCCTCTGGGATTGACTTAGGTTATGTGTTAGTCTGGTTTTGGGATTTGTATACATGTCTTCTCACTTCAACAGATGCAGCCTGCTGTGCCTTTGTTGAGGCAACTTTTTTGCTCACTCAGTGATCTTCAATTCTCAGCAAACCACTGAGTAGCTTTTTCTTTACTGCTCACAAGTGCACCAATTCCTGGGTTCAGAATGGTGGTCTTCTGGATCACTTTATTGACCTGTCTTCTGGGCAGGCTTATGGCTGGGCCCTCTGCACATTTGGGATGGTACCTAGGTGTGCATCTGGCTAGAGTCCCTATGTAGCTGTTGTCTTGGAGGGCCTTTGGCTGGGGGTTGAGCAGGCTTCTGGCTAGGGTCTGTGCACACATACCAATAGTGTTGGGGTGAGGCTCTGGCTGTTTCTTGTGTTCCTGCGCACCTGTTTTCCAGGAGGGCCTTGGCTTTGGCCTGCGTGACCAAGCCACTGGTGTCAGGGCAAGGCCCTGGCGGGGATCTGCCTGCAGGTGTGCTGCATTGGTCCATACAACTGCTCCTCAGGATCTGTGCACACTTACCAATGGTATGGGGTGGGCGTGCCTGTGCAGCTCTTTTCCGGGCAGGCCTTTGGCTTGGGCCTGCTCAAAGCCACTGATGTTGTGGCCAGGGCCCTGGCTGGGATCTGCCTGCAGCTGGGCTGCTCTGGTCATAGTATAAATTTTAATAATTCTAGCTAGTGTGAGGTTTAAATAATTTATTCTTTGCTTTTTTCAAATAGTTTTGTAGTTTCCTGTTAATATTTAGATTAATGATCCATTTTGAATTAATTGTTGAAAATGTGTGAAAGCTTGGCTCAATTTTTTGTTTTTTGTCCATTGGCTCCAGAATCACTTCTTTAAAAGGTTACTTTTGTTTTGCTGAATTGTATTTATATCTTTATAAATTATTAGTTGGACATATTTGGATGTGTCCACTCTATTAGATTCTATTTATCTCTGTATCTATACCTTCCCTGCTACCACACATTATCTTTTATTTTTCATTAAATTTATTAGTGCATTTTAGGTACACAGTACAGTTACTTTCATCATTGGGATCTTGTACCTTACATGAGGTATCTTGCTTCCTATTTTTTCCCCATCCCCTGTCCTTCCTTCACACCCTCCACCCTCCCTATTTACAAAGACTTTGTTTCCACTCTTTCCTTTTCTCATATTTTTTTTCTTTTCCCTTTCCTCTACCCTTCCCACTTCCCCTGTTCATTTAGTCATTTTCTTCATATTTCACATTATTAATTATACAATTAAAACTTTATTTACACTTTTAGTTTTCACACCAGAGAAACTATTTGGTATTTACACATGTGTCCTATTTATTTCACTGAAGAGTATAGCCTCAATATGCATCCATTTAACTATAAATGTTTCTAGTTTCTCATTCTTTAAGGCTGAGTAGTACTCCATTTTATAGAAAAATGACATCTTCTTTATCCAGTCTCCAGTTGATGGGCACTTGGGTTGTTTCCATGTTTTAGCTATTACAAACTGTGCCACTATTAACATGGATGTACACATGTCGCTGAGGTATGATTCTTTTAATTCTTTGGAAAAGATACCGAGCAAAGGTATAGCTGGGTCAAATGGAACCTCTAATCCTAGTTCTTTGAGGTAGCTCCATTTTGATTTCCATAGGACACCATACATTGTCTTGATTAGTGTAGCTTTGTAGTAGAATATAACATCAGGTAGAGTGATTTCTTCCACTGTATTCTTTTAGGATCAGTTTAGCTATTTTTGGATCCATGATTTTCCATATAAATACTTGAATATATTTATTGTTGAAATTTTGACAGGAGTTGCAATAAACTTAAAAATAGTTGGAAATAAGTAACATCTTTAGTATGTTAAATCTTCCAACCCATGAACACAAAATGTGTCTTGCTTTATTTAAGCCTTTTGTGAATTCTTATATCAACATTTTAGAAATTTCAAAATATAATTCCTACACAAATTTGCTAAATCTCTTTGAAGATATAAACAACATGGGGCTTCTAATTTCAATTTCCATATATTTACTGGCAGCATATGAAAAAGCAAGTGTCAAAATTGGAAAAGAAGAAGAAAAAATTATCTGTATGTGCAGATAACATAATTCTTTATGTAAAAACATCTAAAGATTATTTAAAAACCCATAAAAACAAATAAATGAATTCAGTAATGTCACAGGATACAAAATAAAAATGCACAAAGCAATAGAATTTCACACGCAAATAACAATCTAATTTAAAAAGAACTCAAGAAAATGCTAATGATAGTATTAAAAATACCTAGGTAAAATTGAACCAAAGAGATGAAAAATACATACACAGAAAACTATAAAATACTGATCAAAGTAACTTGAAAACACACTTAAGTGAAAGTCCATCCTGAGCTTGTGGCTTAAATGATTTCGTGTTGTTGACATGTTCATATTGCCCAAAGGATTCTATGGATTGGGGCAAATACTTAAAAACTATCTATCTGATAATGGGTCGGTAGCCAAAGTTCATAAGGGACTCATGATATTCAATAGTGACAAAACAAATAGTCACACTAAAAATGGGTAAGACTTGAAAAGACATTTCTCCAAAGGGAAAATGATGAATAGGTATATGAAAATGTGCTCAAAATCATTAATGACCAAGGAAATGCAAATCAGAAATACTATGAGATTCTACCTCACACCTATAAAAACGGCTATCATTTTTAAAAGTTAAAAAAGTAGCAAATTTTGAAAAAGTGTGGGACAAAAAGATATTCTGTAGTCTTGATGAGAATGTAATAATCCAACCATTATTGAAACAAATGTATAAAAGTTTCAAGGTAAATTAGAAATAGAACTACCATATGATTCTGCAATCCTTCTTCTGAACAAATCTACAAAGGAAACAAAGTAACCACTCTTTTCTTCAAATTTTTTCCCAGAGATTTTACTTCAATTTGGAATCATATTTTTGTTTTATGTTCATTTGTTTACTGTCTATGATTATCATTAGGATAAGTGTGATTGCTCCATTATTTGCACCTGCAAATTCTCATGAGGCTGGGGATTTGTTCATAAAGTCTTCTCCCATGCCAATGTCTTTGAGAGTTCTACCTAATTTACTTTCCAGTAAGTTTGGTGTTTCTGTTTTGATATTTAGATCTTTAATCCATTTGGATTTTAGTTTATTGCATAGTGAAAGATAAGGATCTAGTTTTAATCTTTGGCAAGTTAAAATTAAGTTTTTCCAACAGAATTTATTAAAGAGGCTATCTTTTCTTCAGTGAGGATGGTGGGCTCCTTTGTCAAGTATGAGGTAGCTGAATATGTCTAGTGTTCTTTGTGCATCTTTTAATCTATTTCATTGATCCTTGTGTCTATTTCTTTGACAGTACCATGCTGTTTTTATCACAGTGGCTTTGTAGTATAGTTTCAAGTTGGGGATTCTGATACCCTCTGCCATGTCTCTGTTGCCTAGAATGGTTCTTGCTTTGCTAGGTCTCTTCTGGTTCCAAATGAATTTTTGGATTTTTTTCTCAAGTTCTTTGAAGTATACTGTTGGGATTTCAATCAGGATTGCATTGAATTTGTATAGAAGTTTTGGAAGTATGCCATTTTCACTATGTTGATTCTTCCTACCCAGGAACAAGGAATGTATTTCCATATTTTTATATCTTCTCTTATCTTTTTTTTTTTTTTTCAGAGTGCTGTAGTTTTCAATGTAGAGGTCTTTTGGCTCCTTTGTTAGGTTGATTACTAGATACTTCATTTTTTAGGATGTTATTGTGAAAGGAATTGTTTCCCTAATTTCTCTCTCAGAGAGCCTGTTATTTGTGTATAAGAAGGTTATTGATTTTTTGAGTGTTGACTTTGTATCCAAGTATGCTACTGAATCTGTCAATTAATTCTATAAGTCTTTTGCAGAGTTTTTTGGGTCTTCTATGTAGAGTATCATATCATCAGCAAATAGTGATAGTATAACCTTTTCCTTTCCTAACTTTATTCTTTTTATTTCTTTCTCTTGTCTAATTGCTGTGAGTAATGTTTCTAGAACTATATTGAACTATATATAACTATAACTACGTACACACACACATACACACACACACACACACATATATATATATATATATAAAACTATATATATAACTATATATTGAACTATATTGAACAAGAGTGGACAGCCTTATCTTGTTCCCTATTTTAGTGTGAAAGTTTTCAGTTTTTGACCATTTAGGTCAATATTGGCTGATGGTTTTGCATAGAAAACCTTTATCAGGTTGAGATAAAGACAATCTATTCCAATTTTCTGCAGGCTTTTTTTTTTTTATCATGAATGGGTGTTGAATTTTGTCCAATGCTTTTTCTGCATCTATTGAGATGATCATATGATATTTGTCCTTGACTGTTAATGTAGTGTATTACATTTATTTATTTATGTATGTTGAACCATCCTTGTATTCCTGGAATAAATCTGACTTGGTCAGAGTGTATGATCTTCTTGATGATCTTCTATATCCTGTTTGCTAGTACCTTATTGAGGATTTTTGCATCTGTATTCGTTAGGGAGATTGGCCCATAGTTCTTTTTGGTTGGATTTTACCCTGGTTTGGGAATCAAAGTAATATTTGCTTCCAGGAATGAATTTGGAAGTACTGCTTCCCTTTCAATTTCATTGAAGAATTTAAAGAGTGGTAGCAATAGTTCTCTTTAAATGCCTTGTAGACTTCAGCAGTGAAGCCATTAGGACCTGGGCTTTTATTGGCAATGTTTGAATTACATTTTCATTTTCACCAAATGTAATTGGGATGTTTAAACTTTTTCTATCTTTGTTCAACTTTGGAAGTTCACATGTATCTAGGAATCTGTTGATTTCTTCTGAATTTTCCTTTTTGTTAGAGTACAGGTTTTTAAAGTAGTTATAGATGGTCCTCTGGATTTCTGCTGAATGTGTTCATTCCTAATTTATGAATCTGAGCTTTTACTTTTCTTTTTTTGATAAGGTTAGCTAAGGGTTTATCAATTTTATTTATTCTTTTGAAAAGCTAACTCTTTGTTTTATTGACTTGTGTTATAGTTCTCTTAGTCTCTATTGCCTTAATTTGTGTCTGATCTTTATAATTTCTTCCATTGCATGAGTTTTTGGTTTGTTGTGCTCTTCTTTTTCTAGAAGCTTATAGTTAAGCATTAGGTTGTTTATTTGCACTCACTCTCTTTTCCTAGTGCTGGTATTTACTGCTATGAATTTCTCTTGTAGAACTGCTTTCACTGTGTCCCATAGATTCCTGTATGTTGTACTGGCATTATCATTTAATTGAGAAACTGTCTAATTTCTTTTTTAATTTCCTCTGTGACCCAGTGGTTTTTAGCAGGGTGTTATTTAATTTCCATGTGTCTGTGAAGTTCTGGAGGTTTCTTAGGCTATTAATCTCCAGTTTAATTGCACTATAGTCCAATGATATACAGGGGATAATTTCAATTCCTTTGCATTTACTTAAGCATTTTCTATGAGCTAGCATATGAACTACTTTGGGGAACAATCCATGTTCAGCCAAAAAGAATGTATATTTTGATTTTGTGTGGTGGAACACTCATAGACATCTGCTAAGTCCATTTGTCCTAAGACTTTTTTCAGTTGTGTTATTTCATTGTTGATTCTTTTATCTAGATGATCTGTCTAATTTGTATCAGTGGAGTACTGAGGTCCCCACTACAGTTGTATTAGTGCTTATTTAATTTTTCATATCCATTAATATTTGTTTTGTATAGTTGGGAGCATTAATATTCAGTGCATATATATTTATGATTGTCATTTCTTTCTCTTGTATCATTTCCTTTACAAAGATGTAGTGGCCTTCTTTGTCTCTCTTAATTAGTTTGGATTTAAAATCTATTCTGTCTGCAAATAAGATAGCTACCCCTCTTTTTTCAGGCTCCTGTAATGTGAAGAACTGTTTTCTATCCTTTTACTGTCAGTTTATGAATTTCTTTGTGGGTTAATTTAGTTTCTTATATACAGCATATTGTTGGATTTTGCTCTTCATCATTCTGTCAGCCTGCTTCTTTTTTTCCTTTTTCTTTTTCCTTTGGTACTGGGGATAAAATTCAGGTCTTTGTGCTTGCAAGGCAGGTGGCAGAATCACTGAACTAAATCCCCAGCCCTAGCCTGTTTCTTTTGATTGGTGAATTGAGGTCATTAACATTGATGGTTATAACTACTATGTATTGACTTTTCGTTGTCATATTATTTTCTGGTTGTTGATTCTTTTATTTTCCCTCTCTACCTTTAATTTCTTTCCTTGCCTGATATATTTGCTCTGTTGGCCCTTATAGAGTTGTGCCCTTCATTTTCTTTTTCCAGGATATTGTTTAGAAGTGTTTGGAGTGTCAGTTTGGTGTTCATGACATTTCCCTGGTGTTCTTTGTCATAAAAGTATCTTATTTCCCCAACAATTTTCAAAGATAATTTTGCAGGATACAGCAGTCTAGGTTGGAGGTTGTTTTCTTTTAGGACTTGAAATACCTCACTCCAGCCTCTCTTTGACTTGAGGGCTTGTGTTGAAAAGTCTGCTGTGATTCTGATGGGCTTTCCTTTGCATGTGATTTGTTTCATTTCTTGGCTTGTAGTATTTTGTTCTTCTCTTGGGTTTCTGGGATCTTGATTATTATATGTCTAGGTGTAGATGTTTTTTGAGCATGGCTAGTTGGAGTCCTATATGCCTCATTCTCTATATGTCAAATTCTTTTGCTCTATTTTAGAAGTTTTCTGTTATCAATTCTGTGAATAGATATTCTTTTATGTCATTTTACTTTCTCCTGCTACTTCATTGATTCCTATCAGTCTTATATTGTTCTTCTTTGGATCATCTAAGAGTTGTTGGATTGCATTCTCATGGTCCCTTATTGTTTTTAAGAGATCTCTCTTTTTATACTTATTGACTGCAATCCTATATTGTACATCTGAAATTCTATCTTCACATTTGTTTAACCTGATGCAAACACTTTCTATAGAGATTTTAGTATCCTGGTTATGTGTTTAAATCTGTTTCATGGATTTCATTTATTTTCTCTTCTGGGCCTTCAAGGTTTCCATCATGGTCCTGAGCTCATCTATTTTTTTGTTAATCTGTTTCTGTTCTAGAGTCTCTAATCATGTGTTTTATTCTGCTCATGATCTCTGTGGTTATCTTGGAAAATATTTTTGTTTTGAATTTTTCTAGAGCCTCATTTATTTATTTATTTTACTTCCTGTGCTATTGGTTCAGGGTGGGCAGATGGTGGACTGTTTTCTCTCATTTCCCCCAGAGTTTACCTTTGGTGAAGTGTAAATCTGTGTTTGTATCTTGTTTAAATGTACTGTCCTTGGTTTAATTCTTGAGTTAATACTTCCATCTTCCAGATATAGCTGGTCTTTAGGTTTTGAGTCTCTAATGTCTCTGAGGCAATCCCATTTTCATTATACCAGGGAGGACAAATGATTAAATGAATCACAACATTTTAGCCTACATAATATAATCAACAACACAATAGCATCAAGCACAGCTTAGAAAATGATAATTGTGGTAGTTATTAATCTATCACCTTTAACTGTGTAAATTAAATCAAAATCAAAGGGCAGCCCAAAATATGATTATAGTGAATAAACTTTTCAATATAGCAACTTTACCCTTCAGGATGGGGATTTAGATGGAGCTGGGAGGGAGGAATAGATAGGATAGAGAAATGTTAGGAGTAAGGTCAGAGTACAAAGGAAGATCACACAAGCTCTAGTGAGCTGTTGAACAGAAGAGGAGAAGGCAGAACAAAATATACACAAGAACAGAACAAACTAACAGCAATAGGAAGGCTAGAGACTATAATCTCTTTTAAAACTAATGGCAATTGAGAGAAGGAAAAGAAAAGAAAGAAAATAAATTCAAAATAGGATAGAAACAGGAACAAAAAGGGAGAGCAATGGAGATCAAGATGGGAGACAGAGAGTGACAGAGAGAAAGAAAGAAAGATGAGAAAAAGAAGATTTAAAAAGGGACAAAAATTTGAGAACAGAAAAAGACATATAATTTTTTTAAATGAGAAAAATACATCCCCCCCCCTTTTTTTTTGTACCAGGGATCAAACTCAGGCTTTTGTACTTGTGAGGCAGGCAGAGAACTACTGAGCTAAATCCCTGGTGAGAAAAATATTACTTTGAAAATAAAAAATAAAAATAGAAATAGAGGGCCTCTCTCAAGGTATGACTCTGTTGACACAGTAGACAGCATGGGCAGGAGTGCGAAGATCTAAGTTAATTAGTCTCAACAAGCCAGAAGCTATCCCCTGAGGTTCAAGCTGATTTTTGGCGCTAGGGCTCAAGTTGAGATCTCTGACCCCCTGCTGGTTTGAACTGTGCAAGGTTCTACTTCAGGTTCTAGCTGTCTTTCCCCTGAAGTTAGACCAGGTTCTGATGTGAGGTGTTGGTCCCTCTGACTTACCAACTGTGGTGGTGTGGTGTGCCTTTATCACAGAGATCTTCTTCACTTTTCCAGTGGGCTTCAATTTTCACCTAGGAGCCTCAGAGAGGCCCTCTTTCTCTCTTTTGTGGGGTGGAGGCACAGACACCACTGTGTTAGCTAGTCTGCTGTGCTGGGTCAAAGGGGTGGGCCTATCAGGGGGGTGTGAGCTGCTGCCAGTCTCCTCTGGCATTCTGGGCCCAAGTGGTCTTCTATTTCTGATAAAAATATATTTCTTCCAAACAAACTGAAAACTGTAACAAAAGAAATCAAGATATTCAGTTGCATGATTCCTCATTCTGGAAAGTCCCACTGCCCACTGCCTTCTAACTACCAGTGATAAGGCATGGGTAGCACCACCTCTTTTACCTTCTATTAACTTTCAAATTATTCAGCAATTATTTATTAAACACCTTATCTGTGCTGCACATTGTATTTGGAGCTGGGCATAATATAGTAGACAAGATGAAAAGACAAATTCCTAGCTTTCATTAACTTCACATTTTGTGAATGAACACAGACAAGGAATATGAAAGCACAGAAACTGACAAAATTTCAGATAGAAATAAGTGTTAAAGGAAAAGATAGTAATGAATGATTTAGTGGTAGATGATTAGGATGGAGCTACTTTTGAACATTAGATTACAGATGGCTTTCCAAAAGGTAGCATTTCAGTTGAACCATAAATATTATAAAAGAACCAACCCTATGAAGATCTGGGGAGAAAGATCATTTCTGGTAAAATAAATAAGTAATAACTACTGTAAGAAAGGATTGGATATAAGATAGAAGCTCAATATACTAGAACTTCTGTGGTAAACAATGAAGTTAGAAAGGCAGGGAGAGCAGGCAGGGCCACTCTATCCATTTATTCAGAGGAGTAGAACAAGCCACAGGAAGAGTTTAAAACAAGAGAAAAGGTCACTCTCGTTGTGAATTGTAGAAGACTGTGAGAGCAGATAAGTATAGAAGGAAACACATTAGGATGCTCTCTTCATACTTTAAGCAAAAGGTAACGGCAGGTTGAAAGGCAGACCGAGGAAGGGAAGTTTATTATAGCTTGGAGATCATGCCAGTAATAATGAATACTGAAAATGGTTTCTGATTCATTTATTAGTACCCTTTATCTCTATAAAAGCAGCCATTACACTGAGTTTTAACAGCGTGGTTTGATAAGTGGATTTGGTTTGGGGTTTTTAAAAAAATTATCTTGTGATTTATAGTCATCTTTTGATATACACTTCTTTTGGCTCCAGTACCACCTGAGAATACCAAAATGTGCACATACTCAAGTATCTTATGTAAAATAGTATGATATTTACATATAAGTTATGTGCATCATAAAATAGTATGATATTTACATATAAGTTATGTGCATCATCCAAGATATAAATTCAAATCACCTCTAGATTACTCATAATATAGAACAAGTGCAAATGATGTATAAATAGTCATTACACTGCATTGTTTAGGGAATAATGACAAGAAAACAATTCTGTGATTGTTCAGTACAGACATCATTGTATAGAATAATATTTTTGTTCTGTGTTTGGTTGAATCTAAAGACACAGAACCCACAGACACATAAGGCTGACTGTGTATAATTAGAAACACATAGATATTTTTATGTCCTTTATTCTCAACTTGCCATATTGTGAAATTTTCTTCCAAATTGTTTCAGCAGTTATAATTTCTCAGTTCTCATTGTTGTCCATTATTACACTATGTGATTTTATCAAAATTGCTTTATTCATTCAAAAGGAAGTAAAATATGCACTCCAAATTACTGCACTTTGGTATAAGGATTATTTTGAGTTAAAGGTGATTGAGAAACAGATAAAAGGAAAGCATGCTGCTCTACCCTATTTCCCTAAAAGTAGGACATAAATTTTCAGTTATCCCCTTTCCCCTTTCTAAGTCAGTCATTGGAGATCTCTCTCTCTCTCTCTCTCTCTCTCTCTCTCCCTCCTCTCTTTCTCCCTCTCTCCCTCCCTCAAGATTGAATCAATGACCTTTGCACTGAGCTACAACCTCCACCCTCTTTTATTTTTATTTTGAGACCGTATTTCCATAATCCACTAAGTTGTCCAGGCTGGGTTCAAACTTGAGATTCTCATGCCTCAGCCTCCCAGAATGATTAGAAACATGCTCTACTACACTTGGCCCAGAGATGACTTGGAAGTTTTCTAGCATCGGTGGGATCTATTTAATAAATGACTAGACTTTATTCCTAATTTTTATAATTTGCAACCTTTCCTCTTGGTTTCGTTTGATGATATTATATAAGATGGATGGCTACACTAACTTTCTGAGAATTATTCATTTTCTTACTATCTCCCATGTATAATGAAATACTTATGTTAATGAACTTCAGAGTGTTTTTTCTTTATTAAGCTCTGTGAGAGGGCAAGTTATCCCTACTCCACTATACTATATGTTAAGGGCATATAAGTAATTTCCAGCCTGATCATATTACTAATGGTGATGCTATGTACATTCTAGTACATGATACATATTTGGTGACATACAATAAAATTGCTTGATAATAGTATTCATGTGTTCAGCTTTGAAAGAGAGTGACAAATAGTTTTCCAAAATAATCTCAGAGATTTTCACTCTTTTCAGCAGTTAATGATAGTTTCAGTTACATGGCTTTTTGAACATTTTCATTGTAGCTATTCTATCTTGTGTTTTTCTTTAGTACTGGGAATTGGTGGAAACTAGTGCTTCACTCAAGGTAGGGAAATTCCCTTTCACTGAGCCAGATCCCAGTCCTTCATTGTAATCATTTTAGTAAATACAAAAATTATCCATTTTTATTATTTATACTTATTTATGTATTCATTTCCTAGAAAACAGTTTTAGGTCTTTTTGTTTCCTATATGTTTACATATTACTTCCAAAATTCAAATATCTTTTCCTCACATCAGCATCCCCTTTTCCGGGCAGGGGGATTTAGCTCAGCGTTTCGGTGGCCTGCCTTGCAAGCATAAGGACCTGAGTTCTATCCCTGGTACAAAAATCTGGTAAAAAAAAAAAAAAAAAAATCCCCTCTTCCTCTGTTAGTTAATGCTACCAATGGAAGAGAATGCTTGTTTTTTTGGTATTGCCTTTAAATGCTTTCTTATTATTAAAATACAAATGTCTAGCTTTAACATCCCACATGTTAACAATAATTTTTAATTATTCTGTGGATTCATTTAAGTTCTATTAATAGATGTTTTCAACTCCCTTGACAACATAGATTGAAACACATATAAAAGGAATTTAATAGCCCCATTGATAGACCTTTGCTGTTATTTATTTTGTGAGTCCATGGTATTCCCACAAGCACAGTTACAGGTCCACTCCTGAATTACTGTGACTATAGCTTTCAGTTGAACTAATTGGCCTTTTGACAGGGTGCCATGGTTAGCAAAGTCCCTCAAACAAATTAGTTTGATTCACCAAAGTGAGTAAGACTGTCAGCTATTCATTTAGGGGAAGATTTGTGACACTTCTATATCTGTGAAGGTATTCTTGAATTCCTTTGATTGCTAAAGACCTCCTTATTTTAAAGAATTCAAAAAATGGTTGCTCCATGACCTTTATCTGTAGGTAAAATAATTAATTAAATTTTTGGAAAAATAAGTCTAGTTATAAGACATAACTTTTTATCAAAGTAAAATAAAGACTTAAGAATTATTTCCTGAGTATGGATGCGTGAAAATGTGTGGTGGAAAATAAAATATCAGAAACAAAGTCTGGTCCAAAGGGGAAAGAGGATTCACAAAAGAAATGGAGATGTGAACAGGATATGAACCATAGAGAGAGAACTTGTTCCAAGGGCGTTGACCCAACAGCAAAGTCTTTAGTCAGCAGAACTCTGAGTAGAAGATCTTAGTATACATATATTTTATTCTAGGCTCAGCTTCAAGGACATACAAGCTAAAATAAAAAGAAAATTAACTAAATCCTGTAACACTTTGTGCCATATGCAACTCTAATTTTCATTGCTACAGCAAAAACCTGTTAAATTTTTTTTCAAATATAAGTACAAGTATGCTGAAACTTTTTCATAGATCATAGAGCTTCATTGTAACTCAGGCATTCAGACCATTGGTTTCCCAGGCTAGCAACAATAGAGAATTATATACTCATTCAACCATTCCTGACACTTTCCGGAGCAGTTCTGGAAGTCCTCTGTGTCTCTATAAAATGTGATCAAACATGCTGTAATTATTATTGCTTTGTACCATCCAACCTAAGGGCAGATTTGTAGGTACATCACACTGTGTCCTAGTCTACCTTACTTACCATAGCTGGCACTGGCGACTTCTATCTTTTCCCCAAAGTTAAGATGACCACGAGAAGTAAACATTTTGAACTAATTCAGGACATTGAGGGAGCCATGACAGTGCAACTAAAGACACTGATGAAAGAGACTTCCAGAACTGCTTCAGAAAGTGGTCAAAACGATGGAATAAGCATTTGAAGTGAGAGGGAAACATTTGGAGGAAGACTAACAGCAATGTGTCTTTCAATGTAATAATTTTTAAAATTTAAACATTCACTATATTGTTCAATCATACTTCGTACAAGTATATTATGCCATTTTTCAGTTCCTCGCCTAGTTTTAATAATACATATACTTTCTTAAATTCTTAACTCTTTTACTTAATTCTGGACATTGTTCCCATTATTATATCCTTGGGGAGAAGTTAAAGAACAAAAACTCAACCTCAATAATGATGAATAAGTGGAAATTAAAATAAAAACATTTCCTATCAAATTGGTTTTCATTTTACTTTTTGTGAAGCAAAAAAAGTTCATTTACATAGAATCTGGATTTTTTTTCATGAGTACATTGATTATTTCCTAGAGAAATAGGTGTACCAACTTCAGTTTTTTAAATGACTCCCATTTCAGTGACTCAGTCTCATGGCTTATCATGTGTGACATGTCATCCAAGATTCCTGGGTCACTAAGGTACACAGGGTGATTTCAGCTGTAGCCCTCTCCCATTCAATTTAGAAAGGACAAAATAATTTCAATTCCCTCACAGCAGTTACCCGTCCATAATATAATGTCACATAGCAATTGTGAGCCCTGAACCATAGCAGAAAAAAGGGAGTAGATTTGAATTCAGATGGCCGCTATGCCTGATAATCTAGGCCACTCTTTTTTAAGGCTTTAACCTATAGACTTTAATTCGATTATGAGAATGGTCCCATTGAGAGGTTAATAGTGACTTTGCTTCCACATTTAATCTACCTTTACATTTTGTAAAAAGTAGAAATTTGTCACCATGGCCTCACCAGCCTCGAGGCCTTATTTGAAGCTCCCTTCTATCACTTTACATTTGTTCATGTCGTTTCCCTCCCGTGTCTCCTCTGGCATGTGGCTGGGAAGCAGTGAGTGTGCTTTTCTGGAGACACTCCCTCCACTCCCCTTCAGACCTGGGTGCCCTACATTTTCAAAGAGCCCATGCCCCCAGACTTCATTGCATTGCATTCCCCCAAGATGTCAATCTTCTGCTCTTTTTCTGGATTTCTTTGAGCTCAAAAAATATCTACAGGCAGTTTAGGCAGCATGCATTTGTGTGCTGCTCCTTAATTCCTTAGGTGTATGAATCCTGCGTTCTAGGGAGATTTTTCCTTTGCCTACACATTAGCCTCACTTGAGGATTTTCCAAACTGAATAAGCTCACTTGCATGGATTTTTACCAATGTTTACACCCTTAGTGGATTAAAAGAGGATATTTTCCCATGCACACTTTTCCTAGAATGCTGTCTTTCCAGAGTTTCAGAGTTGATAAAATTTAAATCACTAGCTCTCTCTCATGGCATTCCAAACTCTGCTCCTTGACTTGCTTCTAGTGCTCTCTTTCTATTGTTCTGCTACTGCCCATAGCCAGGCCAGACTGAGCTTTTCCTTTTTTTTTAATCCAGCTTTTATTTTTTATTAATGTATGTTTGCAATTCATACTGATTGCGTTCCTTGAGGGGAATTACTATGTACATAAAACAAGTCAATTCTTTTTTTCAGACCCTTCCCCTTCCCGTCTAATTAATTCACTTCATGTCATTCTATTTTACGCTCTGGAAGAAGAGAGCTGTGTGCTGAGTAGTATTCAAGTTGGGATTGTCTTTTGTGTTTTTTGATAGTGCTTCTTGATCATTTATTCGTGGTGTTACATACAAATATTAAGGACCTTTTTTCTAAAAATGGGTTGATTTTTTATTATAGATAAAAACAAGTCATTGCAAAAGGTCTGTCCACTACTGAATCAGGGAAAAGGAAATGAAAATCTGTGGTAATTCTGCTTCTAAGAGAATTACTGTTACTTTTTTTTTTTTTTTTTTTTTTT